>NW_015640450.1:25223-29608 GCF_001515625.1 Sinocyclocheilus rhinocerous | reverse complement strand
TGAAAAAGGGGCCCCCCCCCCCCCCCCATATCATTTTTGCTATATTGAAGCTCAATATCTCAAAACTGGCTAGAAAGCAGATAGAACCTTCTAATTTCAAGCTGGCGATTTGTGTCATTTTGTGCATGTGTGGGTTCTATTATTATGTTAATGTTGTGTGTGTATATTTGTTTAATCCCATATGTATAGGATGTGAGTGAGTTTCCTCGCTAGAAAAGCATCTCAGTTCACCAGTGTTTATTCACTGTTCAGCTTCATCTCACACAACTCAATCCCCAACATTATCGACTGATTGAATTATTTGAAACAATCAAATAGTTTTTTTTAGTCTTCTTCACAAAACATTGTTAGTACATTGTTAATATCTTGATATGGTGGATGACCGGGTGTGTGTGCGGGTGGGCGGGTTTACCTGGGGAAGAGATGGCAGCAGGATTCACTATGGGAAGAAGGCAGGCCGATGGAGGCAGTGTTATGCTCTGGACAATCTTCTGCTGGAAAACCTTGGTTTGTGGCATTCATGTGGATGTTACTTTAACTCATAGCACCTACCTAAAGATTGTTGCAATGCACTTCTTCATCGCAATGGTGTTCCCTGATGGCAGTTGCCTCTCTCAGCAGGATAATGCACCCTGCCACACTGCAAAAATTGTTAAGGAATGGTTTGAGAAACATGACAGATAGTTCAAAGTGTAGCCTTGATCTCCAAATTCCCCAGATCTCAAACCGATTGAGCATCTATTGGATGTGCTGGACCAACAAAAACTTAAAGAATCTGCTGCTAATATCTTGGTGCCAGATACCACAGAGCACCTTCAGAGGTCTTGTGAGGTCAATGCATCAGAGCTGTTTTGGCAGTGTGAGGGGGACCTACATAATATTGCATTTACATTTACATTTAGTCATTTAGCAGATGCTTTTATCCAAAGCGACTTACAAACAAGGACAATGGAAGCAATCAAAATCAACAAAAGAGCAATGATATACAAGTGCTATAACAAGTCTCAGTTAGATTAACGCAGTACATATAGCAAGGTTTTTTTTTTTTTAAATATAATAAAAAGAAAACATAGAATAGAAAATGAATAGAGCGAGCTAGTGTTAGAGGTCTTTTTTGCTTTTGTTAATTGTATAATAAATGAAAAGAAAACAGAATACAAAAAGATTAGAAAGCAGGTGTTAGCATTTTTTTTTTAAAGAATAGAATTAGAATAGAGAGTGCTAGAGTTAGAGGGTCAAATAAAGATGGAAGAGATGTGTTTTAGCCGATTCTATTAGGCAGGTGATTTTATTGTTGTGGCTGATCAGTGTATAAACATTTTAGATTAGATTTCCACGTGAAATGTGTATTCACACAAACTCAAAAAAAAAAAAGAATGATTTCTGTGAGTTTTCGAGGAAAGTAAAGCATTCATTGAGACTCATAAGTCATTGGTCTAATTCTGGGACTTTCTCACAGCTGCAGCACCTGACGTCGGGGTCATCATCTCATTCAGGCTAACAGCAGCTTCCAGTTTCTCTAGAGAGGGAGCTCTGCACACACTTGCTGAATAAATGAATTCAAATGGGCTTTTCTGTCCCATCTTGTGACCTTCGGTCAGCTTTCAGAGACACTCCTCGTGGATTATGAGATGGGTGGATCATGGGACACAGGAAGCATTTTGCATAGATCAGGCTGAGAATGATGATATGAAAAAAATAAGATATCCCCAGTTTTAGTTTTAGCACATGAGCCCCCTCAATTTCTATAAATGCCTAATGACAGCTGGACTTAAACCCTTAGAAAACAAAAGTCTTGTTCTTTGTGACTAAAAGTGGACATAACATGCTTCAGCTTCAGTTTTATATGGAGTTTACACAAAGGTTTTGTATTTGGTCTGTTATAAAAGTATTATTACAGTGTTATAATCTCACCTAATTATTTAATTTATTTTTATCCAAAAAGACCTTCAAGTGAGGAATATCTGAAGCAATTTATCGTAAGAGCCAACAATAATTACTGTACTGTAATGAATCATTGACACCATTCATTATAAATCTGTGAAACTGATGAAACAATCCTATCAGACTAATGAGTGATTCCACAGGCGTCCTTTTTTTAATCTCTTGGACATTTCTTTTCATTTTCACCCAGAAGATGGCTTGCAAGAAGATTGTTCAAAAACTTGTTCACAGATGTTGATGTGAGAATAGATCATATTTCATTTTTATGTGTCTGAGGGGACAAAGTTGAACTTCCAATAGCAGATTGTTCCGAATGGCCTGTGAGAACATCTTTTTACTTGTGTTGAGACTAAAACAGTTCTCTGGTCTTTGTTGAACACCACACAGAGTAACTTTAATTCCTTGATGTCTTTGTGTGCATGTTTACTGAGGTTTCTCACGTTCGGGCTCCTGCGACTAAAGTGGAAATACTGACGTCTTAGTGAATGTCTGGAACACACCGCTAATACTGTAGGTGAGAAAGAAGATGCTTAGAAGAGAGCAGAAAAACAAGAGAATAAGTCGATTTTGTATTTTAAATATTAATGTCATATAAACTACAGGATAAAGGTCTTATGTGTCATAATTTCTGTTTAATAGGTTTAACAGAGCTAAAATACTGAAGTACCACCAGCTGGGTATCGCTGAGGTCCTTTGGCATAGAAATCAACTCCCTAATGTGAACAAAAGCCCCATAGTGTCTGAAACCACTGCCATTGCTTTTTCTTTTTATGACAATGGAGTGTAAATCTGTGTGGTTGTAAATGTGTGTGGTTCAACAAAGGACAGACAGGAAACATTCTTGTTTTATTCTGTCCTGGTGATCAAAGCAGCTGGAGAACCATTTGGTAAGAGCAAATAAAACAGGTCAGATGCAGCTCTCCCATGTCTTCAACAAAACCTCACTGTTTGTATGGGAATCAAATCAAGCAGTAAGCAGTCACTATCCTTTTTGCTATTTGTTATGAGCTATAACCATACATTGTAATCAATGTAGTCTAAACAGTATAATCTAAACAACTGATGTTTAATTTCTGTGATCTCGAATAGTAAACCATAAATGTGAATAAAGGAATGAACAGCAATTGTTGTCATGTAACAGATGGAGATTGGAATGAAAGCATATGTCCACTTTCCTTGAATCTTTATTAAATACTGCTTCAATAGCTTTTCATATTGGTTTCAAAAATTTATTTTGCTAAATGTTCATAGTTAATAAGCATAGGATGCACTGTTTGAGTGTGATGGTGGATATACGGATGTTGAAGAGTTAAATTACTTACACAGGACAATCATATAGCTTAGTTCTAACTTCTAAAGACTTTGAATATAATGCCCAAACGTATTTTATATTTTATATTTCGCAGCTGTCCTAGAGGAAGAATATAAAAATTAAATGATGACAGCATTTTTATTCATTTTAGCATTTTAAGGTTTAGGATTTGGCAAAGTGATGGAATCCTTCTAAATCAGTTAAATACAACATATGAACTCAGACAGAACTGAAGAAACCATTATAATATCAAATTAGGTAGATGCATTCAATAAATGCAGTGCGAATAAACAATATGTTATAATTTATATAAATTCAATTAAATCAACCCGATTAATTCAATTAATTAAATATTTCACAAGCCTAAAAGGATTCAATTTTTTTGTACAACTCTAAAGTTGTTTATATGTAAAAGGCTTACACTTTAAATTGGCAATGTTAATAATGTCTTTCTAAACGTGAATAAAAATTTGTGTGCTAGAACCACAATTTACATATGATTAATGAGATCACATTGTGCAAAGAGTGAGACGGCCATAATAAATGACATAAAGATATGAACTCAGACAGAACTGAAGAAACCATTATAATATCAAATTAGGTAGATGCATTCAATAAATGCAGTGCGAATAAACAATATGTTATAATTTATATAAATTCAATTAAATCAACCCGATTAATTCAATTAATTAAATATTTCACAAGCCTAAAAGGATTCCATTTTTTTGTACAACTCTAAAGTTGTTTATATGTAAAAGGCTTACACTTTAAATTGGCAATGTTAATAATGTCTTTCCAAACGTGAATAAAAATTTGTGTGCTAGAACCACAATTTACATATGATTAATGAGATCACATTGTGCAAAGAGTGAGACGGCCATAATAAATGACATAAATGATAAACAAATCACCCAATACATATAAATAAAAATTACTGTTAACTGTATACTAACTCTCCAAACCTTTACTCATTGGTCAAAATAATGTCTTTGAATTATTTTCATTTGGGGGCTTTTCTCAATAAATACATGTGCATGCAAATGGCATATAATGTAATTATTATTATTATTATTATTATTTTACTTTAGTATTTTTTTTGTTTTTATAAATCATTATGTACATATATATT
>NW_015640450.1:22171-23060 GCF_001515625.1 Sinocyclocheilus rhinocerous | reverse complement strand
ATTATTATTATTATTATTATTTTACATTTGTATTTTTTTTGTATTTTTAAAGCATTATGAACTTAAATTTAATTTCATTTAATTTCATTTCATTTATATAGCACAAATAAATACAACAGGAGTTGACCACTGTGCTTTACAGAGAGAAAAAAACATTAACACATAATGAAATAAAAACGTAATTAAGTTTTGTTAAATGCCCGGGTAAGAAGATAAAATTTTAACTTAGATTTAAACTCAAGTAGAGAGGACAGGGATCTCAGAGATAAGGGGAGGCTATTCCAGAGCGTAGGACCAACAACTGCGAACGCACGATCCCCTCTCGACTTCGACCGTGTTCGAGGCTGGTCCAGAGAGTAACTGTTTGTGGACTGTAGACACCTGCCTGACGTGTTCAGACTTACAGTATAGAGTTCAGATAAGTATGTGGGCGCAAGACCATTTAAACATTTAAAGGAGTCATTGGATGCTAAATTCACTTTTACATGCTGTTTGAACATAAATGTGTGTTGGCAGTGTGTGTACACATCTACCCTATAATGATAAAAATCCACCCAATGGTTTTTATTTAATCCTTAAAAATAATATCCCCTTTTTCAAATCAGGCCATTCTCAGCTTCTTGTCTGTGTGACGTCACACGGACGAAGGCCACTCCCACAATTGTTGATTGACAGTGCCGTCTTACCTTAGACCCGCCCTGAGTGAGCTGTAACAGTCTGACCGCCATTGTTTCACTGCCGGAGCAGATTTAGACAAGAATGACTCCTAAGCGATTGAGGTGTTCTGTTGTTGGATGTAATAATGAACATAGTAGTCGTCATTTACTCCCGACATCTGAGATGCTGAAGACGCAGTGGATTACTTTTGTTTGTGAAGGGAATGCGCCCC
>NW_015640450.1:19629-20903 GCF_001515625.1 Sinocyclocheilus rhinocerous | reverse complement strand
TCCCGACATCTGAGCCGCTGAAGAACGCAGTGGATTACTTTTGTTTGTGAAGGGAATGCGCCCCCGATCTACCTAAATGTGTTTATGTTCGCACCAATAATTCGTGATCCAGCTTCACTTACAGCAGAAGTGAGTATAAGGGTTTTTTTATGAATCTTTGCAATCGTTGTTCCTAACAATGTGCTAGTTAGCAAGTTTCACGGCTAAATGCGGCTAAAGTAAACAGTCTCTCAGAGCACGGTTCGTCACCCCACAGAAGAGAGGGGTGGGGTCAGCAGAGCTCATTAGCATTTAAAGCAACATGCAAAAAAATGGGTTGATTTCTGCAGAGCTGAAACAAACAAGGTAAAAAGGGTGTTTTTTACACTACCATTGAGAAATTTTAACCAAATTATGTTTATATACTTTTCATTAAGACCCTAAAGAATCATATCAACTTGTGGAAAATGGGCATCCGATGACCCCTTTAAAAACAAACAACAATATTTTGAAATCAACTCTATGATACACCGGCAACCAGTTAAGAGAGTAATATGTTCACGTTTGTGGACTCCAGTTAAAAATCTGGCTGCAGCATTTTGAACCATTTGAAGTCTTGTAATAAAGGACTGGGATATTCCAGTGTATAAAAAATTACAATAATCCAAGCGGGATAGAACGAAAGCATGTGTAACTTTTTCAAGATCTTTGGAGGATAGAAAAGACTTAACTCTATATAGAAGTTTCAGGTGAAAAAAGCTTGACTTAACTACTGTGATTATGTGTTGATCAAACTTTAAAGAGGAATCCAAAAGGACTCCAAGATTTTTCACAGTCCGTTTGATGCAAGAGTGGAGATTGGCCCCACAGAGGGCCCAAACACAATTACTTCCTTTTTACTTGCATTTAGGTGTAAATAATTTGAGGGCATCCAGGATCGCATATCGTTTAGACAAGGTTTCTAAACCTTCCCTGTTAGTACGCTTCAAAGGCAGATAGATTTGAGTGTCATCTGCATACAAGTGAAAAGACACTCCATGTGTCACGGTTCGCCTATGGCACGGAGCGAGGAGACAAGGCATTAAACTCACGAAAGTCTTTTAATTCAAATATCCAAGGGAATACTCGGGGCAGACAGGAACACAGGAAACACAGGGTTTGACGTTCAATCTCAGACAAAGACAGACAGCACAGACTGGGGCTAATAAACACTGGGCAATTAGGGGAACACAGGTGTATGGAATGACTAATTAACTGAGACACGGCACACCTGGGGAGGGAAAACACAACACAAT
>NW_015640450.1:18874-19517 GCF_001515625.1 Sinocyclocheilus rhinocerous | reverse complement strand
CGGGTGGGTGGGCAGGCAGACAGACAGACAGACAAAGAAGAGAAACAGAAAGACTGACAGACAGGTAGGCAGATGAGAAACAAATAGACAAACAGGCAGACAGATAAATAGATGATTAACAGACAGACAGATTAACAGACAGATAGACAGAGATGAGAAACATTCAGACAGTCAGGTAGGCAGACAAGAAACAAACCGCCAGCTAGACAGACTGACAGAGAAACGAGAAACAGATAGACAGAGAAACAGAGACACAGACAGACAGACACAGACAGACGTGAAACAAATAGACAGGCAGACAGACAGGCAGAGAAACAGAGACACAGACACACAGACAGACGTGAAACAAATAGACAGGCAGACAGACAGACAGAGAAACAGAGACACAGACAGACAGACAGACGGGAAACAAATAGACAGGCAGACAGACAGACAGATAAATAGACAAGAAACAGATAGGCAGACAGATGAGAAAAACAGACAGGCAGACAGACAGAAGAGAAACAAATAGGCGGACGGACAGATAAATAGACAGGAAACAGGCAGACAGACAGACAGACGAGAAATAAATAGGCAGACAGGCAGATAAATAGACAAGAAATATTCAGAAAGGCAGGCAGATAGATAGATAGATAGATAGACA
>NW_015640450.1:8134-12343 GCF_001515625.1 Sinocyclocheilus rhinocerous | reverse complement strand
GGATGAGGAGAGGTGCGCTAACAAATGCCTCCTTTAGTGATGTGAAAGCTTTCGTGGCAGCTGGTGACCAGGACAGAGACTTGGGCTTGTCTCTTAACAGGTTGGTGAGAGGACTGGAGATGGCGCTGTAATTCTGGATGAATCGTCTATAGAAATTGGAGAATCGGCTTCCGGTAATGGCGGCGGAGTGAGCGGTCGCATTTTTTTTCCTCTCCCAGTTCACGTTCCTTTTGTTTATTATCTACCTTCACCCATCTTTCTCAAAGTCATTATTTAGTTGCTTTACTGATAATTCACCATGCCCAAGCCGTCGCTCCGCTAAAAAAGAAGCTGGCTGCACTTGAGAAACTTAATACAACACTTACCGAGAAGATCACAGATCTGGAGGGGCGTTCCAGACGGGACAATATTAGAATTTTAAACCTCAGAGAGTCCGTCGAGGGAAGTGATCCCTTAAATTTTTTTGAAACTTTTATACCAAAATTGCTTGAGCTGCCAGTCTCGAGTATCGCACTTGACCGCATGAAGTTTTATTCGCTAATATCCCTCTAAATAAGTGTAAACTCCGTTTCGGTCCCGTAGTGTCACACGTTCTGTCAGTCTGGAGAGCAGTAGAAAAAGTTTGTGATATTCATTCTAATTGGAATCCCTACTCTCCTATTTTTAATAATGATGTCTTGTTAATTGGCAAGCACCCAATTAAGTTTGGCCAGTGTCGACCAAGCCTCCGTCCTTCTTGGCCACAAAGAAGAAACTCGAAGCAGCAGGGGACGTTGAAGGGCGGATGTAGCCTTGTTGTAAAGCCTCTTCAATATACTCCATGGCCTTCTGTTCTGGGAGTGATAGGGGATAAATCTTTCCACGGGGCACTGGCTCACCCAGTAACAGATCTATGGCACTGGCTCACCCAGTAACAGGCGATGGTCTTAGTTGCTGTGGTCGGGAGGCTGAGCTGCCTCCATTGCACTCCTCCGCCGCGCCAGAGAAGGGCGCTGGTCTGGCCATGGGACTGGCGACTACTGTAGACGAAGAAGTGCTGGTGTTGGTTACGGAAGTGACCGGAGTTGATGTGGTTGCGTTGGAGAGGAGAACACGCCGGAGATAATCCACGAGTTCCTGGAAGGGATCTGGTGCACTCATGTTGCCTACTGTGGGGTCCGCTGAAATAATGGAAGAACAATCTTTGGGAAAAATGCATTTGAAGTGTAATTAGATTTTTTTAGTTGGCGCATGTAACTGTTATGGAAGGAGACTCACACAGAAGGTTAGAAACGACAGAGGATGTTTATTTATGGCAACAGAGGCTGGGTGGAGAATGGCAGGTGAGTAAGCAGTTCAATGGAACGGTTCAATGGTAACTGGGGTGTTGTAATGAGTATTCTTGCCCTTGCAGAAGTCCGTGGAATAGCTGGTAGCTGAATGGATGGTAGCACACACCTCACCGTTGTAAGTACTGGAGTTGTACACACGGAGGCGAAGGAGGATACAGGCGTTGGAGTGGAACACAGGAGGTAAGTACACGAGGAAGGTAAGGATATCACTCTTTCGCTGGAGTAGCATAAAGAGTCCACTTCGAAAAAACGAGACCGGACACTGGAGTGAAGTGAGGTGTGTGCTTATGAAGCTGTCTTGATGAGGGTGATGATAATGAACAGGTGCGTGCAATCAGAACTCAGGTGAAGGTGTGCGCTGTGATTGGGTGGTGAATTAACCTGGCCGATCCGTGACAGTATGCAGATATGGGATAAACACAAGCTCAAAGATGTTTTGACTTCCTCTGTATACTAAAGATCAACTTTGTATGTTTTGAATGTAAATATGAATAGCATAAAGACATGAGCAATAGAGGATACATGTCACATATGGACCTTAGAAAGAACACACCAACGTAAAGGAATAGTTCACCCAAAAATGAACATTTGCTGAAGATTTACTCACTCTCAGGCCTTCCCAGATGTAGATGAATTTGTTTCTGCATCAGAACAGATTTGGAGAAATTTTGCCTTACATCACCTGCTCACCCATGGATCCTATGCAGTGAATGGGTGCCGTCAGAATGAGAGTCCAAACAGCTGATAAAAACATCCACAAGTAATCCACACAACTAGTCCATCAATTAACATCTGGTGAAGCAGGAATCGCTCATCATATAATCTAATACATTTTTAAGTTCTCTATCTATAATATTGCTTTCTCCAGTGAAGAAGTCATCTTTTCTGAATCAGAAGAGAAATATGAACAGATTACACACTGTTTGCAAGTGAAAGCATTCCAAGACCGTTCTAAACAACTATGCAAAGCTGTTTGTTTGTAAGAAACAAATCCATCATTAAGACGTTTTAGCTTCAAAAGTTGTTTCTGTCTAAAATACAAGCCCTCTATCCATAATTCAATCTAATCTGAATCAGGAGAGAATTATACACAGATCAAGCACTGTTTATACATGAAAACAGTCCAAAACAGTTGTAAACCAATATGTTAGTGAATTTTGATGTGAGCTTTTCCTTTAAAGTGTAGTATAAGAACAAACAAATGTGAAGTTTTGTTACATTATGCTTATGGTTAATGCTATGTGTCACGGGCAGGGTGCTCCAGAGACCAGGCAGGAAGACGAAGATGACGAATAAACGGATATTTAATGATTTGACAACAGGAGATCCAGACAGGGTAGACATCAACACACAGGCGGTGGAGCTGATGGATCGATGGGTGACGGTGGAGGCGAGGGAGCTAGGAGCCGAGGTGGAGCCACTGGGTCTACGGACCGAGGCGGAGTCCCGGTTTCGGAGGTTGGAGGCGGAGATGAGGGAGACTCCAACCATGGCGACGCTGGAGGATGGCAGTCCCGCGGGGCTTGCACCGCACTGATGGTGGGCTGAGGGCGAGCAGAGGAGCTGCCAGCTGACAGCGGTGGAGGAGGCTGGAGCCACTGGAGGGCGCTCTTGGGCAGGAGCCCTTCCTGGGCTGAATTGGGGATCAGGAGCCCTTCCTGGGCTTAACGAGAAATCAGGAGCCCTTCCTGGGCTGAACTGGGGATCGGGAGCCATTCCTAGGCTCGACAGGGGATCGGGAGCCATTCCTAGGCTCGACAGGGGATCGGGAGCCATTCCTAGGCTCGACTGGGGATCGGGAGCCATTCCTGGGCTCGACTGGGGATCGGGAGCCATTCCTGGGCTCAACTGGGTATCGGGAGCCCTTCCTGGGCTAAACTGAGGATTCCGAGGTCTCTCCTCCTCGTTTTGACAGTGAATTCCCTCCATATTCTGGCCCTTATGTCCCGCCATAGTCAGCTCACCCTCAGCCATGATGCAGGGGGCGGAGCTCCTCTCCGCGCTCACACCGTCCATGGCTTGCTCCCTCGTGGTGGGCACTGTCACCGGCTCTCGCACCTGGTCTGACGGGTTGGTCTCAACATCCGAGGCGATCCTCCGCTCAGTCGATTGGCTACGCTCTGGCTCGCGGATCGCGGCGGGAAATGGCTCACCGTCATCGGTGGGCTCAGGCTGATGCTCCGTACCGCGGGAAGATGGTGGGCTGGGCTCTGGGTCTGAAGTGGATCCGGCGAGATCCTCCACGGGGCAGATGGTGAGTGACGACCCGTTTCTCGCCAGAGTCCACTCCACGAAGGCGGCAAATTCCTCCCGAGGACCATCCTCGCACGACCGCGCTCTGCACTTGGCGTTCAGACTTGCCTCATAGAAAGCGCAGTTGTCCGGATAGCTGGTGACGTTAGCGACCATCAGGAACAGTCTGGTATGGTCCTCGAGAGTCCTGCCCTCCTGCTCCAGCAGGAGATGGAGGAATTCGGGGCGTGTGAAGGGATCCATGGAGTAAACACAACGGAAAGAAAAACACTGAGGAAAAAACGGAAAACAAACGGAGGGGAGAATACGGAAGTTAAACTGTTTTTGGGTCGGTTATTCTGTCACGGGCAGGGTGTTCCAGAGACCAGGCAGGAAGACGAAGATGACGAATAAACGGATATTTAATGAAGAAACAAACAGGAGATCCAGACAGGGTAGACATCAACACACAGGGTAACATTCACAATAACCGACAAACTAGAATACAAGAGACAGGAACTAATATAGGGCAGATAACGAGGGGCAGACAGGTGAGCACAATGAGGTGATTAACTGATAATGAGAACAGGAACAACCAAATAAGGACACAGAGGGAGAAACCACAATCAACAGTCCACAGGGGTGT
>NW_015640450.1:0-7614 GCF_001515625.1 Sinocyclocheilus rhinocerous | reverse complement strand
GGCAGGACGACGAAGATGACGAATAAACGGATATTTAATTATTTGACGACAGGAGATCCAGACAGGGTAGACATCAACACAGGGTAACATTCACAATAACCGACAAACTAGAATACAAGAGACAGGAACTAATATAGGGCAGATAACGAGGGGCAGACGGGTGAGCACAATGAGGTGATTAACTGATATTGAGAACAGGAACAACCAAATAAGGACACAGAGGGAGAAACCACAATCGACAGTCCACAGGGGTGTGACAATAAGTTATGACGTAATGAGTTTTATAGCAGATTCTTCATAAATGTTACAACTTACTGGCTAGTAGTATACCTAGTAGTGAATTATTCTCTTGCTGATCCATATTTTAAAAGCTAATATGTGACGGATGACTGGGGAGGCCTGTGTCATTTATATTGGGACTGAAATGTCCGATTTTGAATCATAGCATATGCATATGTACTGTCTGTACGCTAGATGTGGCTTCTATGCTCTCCTCAACAATCTGTTCATCCACTTGGATCATGTTGCGTTCCAATCCAATTATGCAGCCGATACAGCTTAATTTGTCACTTGAATTATTTCAGCAGCACTATCTTCAGCAGAGCTATGTCCTGCTGCAAGGAAACACAGCGGGGAGCAATTTAATGGAACACAGCACTGCCACTGCTCTCCACTGTTACACTGATCCTCACACTTCACTGCGTTATAAAGAATGTTTCGATCTAATAGGATGTTCAAATCCAAACAGAAAAAAAATATATATATTTTTCAAAGAAAAGGGATTGAATTGAACTGATGACAAACTCTAAGCTGAATTTTAAAGGGACATTCATATATATTATTTGATTTTTAAATTGCCTTATATATGTAAATGTTTATTTGTTTATTTTTGCACTGCTATAAATTATTGAAGTTTAGAACAAGTAGTTTTTAAATAAATAATAATTAATTATTTATTTATTTATTTTTGCGCTGGAAAGGGAGTATGTTTTCATAGTACATCAAGGTCTCTGATGATTTGATCTCTTTAATAAACTTTAGATTGTAAATCCAACACAGTTCTTTTTTTTTTCAGTGAGCATAAAAGTGAGGCGTCAGTCTTGCAGTTTTCTCAGCATCCCAGCTACATATGAGAGCCCCAGCTGTAGTCCCAGTACAGCAACCCCACCTTCCACTACAGAGAAATCCAACCCAATAAACAGAACTTGGGTTAGCGGGACTCATGAACTTGGCTCTGTAAAATGACATGACGGCCCTGGAAAGTGTTCAGTTTTAACTTTGCACAGTGATAACAGTCTGGACTAATAAAGGGATCAGGATCCAGTTGAAATACTACATAACAAGGCAACAGTGAAGGCAAAGATTCCCTTCATATCAAGACAAGCATAAAACTCTAGAGACCAAGCTTATACAAAACTGCTGAGCAAATTCTTTTAAGAAGTAAATAAAAGTGGATGAGGCATTTGCCAAATTAATATAAATGTTAGGTACAGTAATATCTAATGGAATCTCAGCCCAATGGAAGGTGTTGGGCATTTTTTCCATGTTTTTTGTCATAGAAGTTTGTTTTAAATTGTCAATAAACCCCTTTTAGACTTTTTCACAATTTTAGGTTAAAATGAATATATTTCACATTTTGCTTACACTACCTAGTTTTAATAGTCCTGAAGTGTGAAAATTGAATTTTTTTTAATTATACATGTTCCATGTAGTCATGATCAGTAGTCTTAGCTGGAGTATAGCGTGTCACAGCCCATAAGTATTTCATGTCAACTACCCACTTAGACTGAATTGGCTGTGCAAATATAGGCTATGTAAAGAAAAAAGTCATCAGGAACCATGAAAAATCCTAAACATAACACTGCAGTTATTTTGGACCCCTTGTAAAGCCAATAAAAACATTGACGATTAGTATTGGCACTTTCCTCTGGTGCTTTTCTGATAAATATTGCAAAACAGGGACAAGGGAACACCAAGTTAAATAACAAAAATCCTTCAGTTCATTTACATTTATGAGGGGATGGTGTTTTTTTTTTCTCAATGGTTTGGTAGAGCCCAAGAGAATTTTTATGTGAAAGACACCACATAACTTTTCTGAGAATCCCAGATTCATCTGGCGATTCAGGATATCTTAAAACGTCTTTCAGATATAAGCATTCTCAGGAGGGTTGGGCTTATATTATAAATAAAGTATTCTCTGCAGCTCACATTTGAAAAGAATATCAATTATTTGGTTGCATCATCATTTTAATAATTGTCATGTAAGATAAAAGCATTTTTTTTCAAGCCATGTCCACTCATGATACCTCTCTATCATTAAGATGCATGACTGAGAAGATTGTCCCATAAAATCTCACTCCCCTACATGATTATAATATTAGGTAACGCTTTAGATTACAACCCGCAATGTACTGCGTAAGTAAACAGAATTTACAGCGTAACTTTTTTGTAATTACAGTGTACCTATTCAGTACCCCCGTGAAACTAAGCGGTACCTATTCTAATATTACGGGGTATGTATGACTTCTTATATTTGCAAGCGATTAAGCAAAAACATACAATGTGTACTTTTTTATAGCCTACACATATAAAACACGCTGGTAATTGTTTCAATCCAAACGCTCGGTTGAGACTGTTGGGTTAGGAAGCTGGCTTGATTTGACCCAATTTGGGTTGATATCAGTAATAACCCGACGTTGCTGGGTTATGAATGTGGAGGACGTGAATGAGAGCATGCAGCAAGTCACGTGAGTTCAAACGTGAATGGCTCTATGCGACGAAATCCGTGACTGCGGTGCTTAAGACGGGAACATGTGTGGAAAATAGGAGAAAACTAATCGAAGCGCAGACGAGGGACAACTTTGAAACTGTCTGGAGTGTGTTCCTTTAAAACTGCAGCAGTGTGTGGTGAGCGCGAACTGGAAACAGCTGGAATGGCGCATGAGACGAGTTTGCGGCGCTCATGACAGGAATGTGTGTAGAAAATACAAGAAAACTAATCGACACGAAGAGGAGAGAGATTTTTGAAACTGACTGGAATGTGTTCTTTTAAAACTGGAGGGTTTTGTCCGAGTATGTTCTCACAACATTGAGCAGCAACTGATGAGCGGTAAAACCGGGAACTGAAAAATGTTAGTCAAAATGGTGCTTGAGGACGTGGAACAAAACGGTAAATCAAAGACAGTAAAATCCTGTCAGTTCGCTATAATACACAGTTTAATCTTGACTTTCAGTGTTTATTACTGTGTGTTTATTGGCGTGATGGTTTGGCCATAATAGTTTAACTAGTCATTACTAGTTAATCAATTAGTCATTAAGTCAGTGGGTGAAAAACATGAACAAATTGAACAAAATATATCCTTAAACAAGCTTTTCAAAATAATTTGGTTTAACTGTATAATCTGTATAAGTATGGAGTTGCTTTGCTTTTTTTCTGAACTGGTGTAATAAATTTTATTTTTGTCATATTGTGTGTGATTTTAATTTTAAAACCCATTTTTTGGTTAATTTAACCCAGCAGTAGGCCTATAGTAAATTGCAAACAATATTTGAATTAAATAAAACAGTCCACCATGTTTATTGATACATTACCTGATATATAATGTATGTATGTATGACCTAATGTATAAACAATCGTTTCAGAGCAATTTGTTGTAGCCACTTACCCTGTAACTACATGGAACAAGGGGGGAACAAAGCACCACTTTAATTTACAGCCCGCAAATGTTGTATTTACCCTGCAACTACATGGAACAAGGGGGGAACAAAGCACCACTTTAATTTACAGCCCGCAAATGTTGTATTTACCCTGTAACTACGTGGAACAAAGGGGGAACAAAGCACCACTTTAATTTACAGCCCGCAAATGTTGTATTTACCCTGTAACTACATGGAACAAGAGGGGAACAAAGCACCACTTTAATTTACAGCCCGCAAATGTTGTATTTACCCTGTAACTACATGGAACAAGGGGGGAACAAAGCACCACTTTAATTTACAGCCCGCAAATGTTGTATTTACCCTGTAACTACATGGAACAAGGGAGGAACAAAGCACCACTTTAATTTACAGCCCGCAAATGTTGTATTTACCCTGTAACTACGTGGAACAAGGGGGGAACAAGCACCACTTTAATTTACAGCCCGCAAATGTTGTATTTACCCTGTAACTACGTGGAACAAGGAGGGAACAAGCACCACTTTAATTTACAGCCCGCAAATGTTGTATTTACCCTGTAACTACGTGGAACAAGGGGGGAACAAAGCACCACTTTAATTTACAGCCCGCAAATGTTGTATTTACCCTGTAACTACGTGGAACAAGGGGGGAACAAGCACCACTTTAATTTACAGCCCGCAAATGTTGTATTTACCCTGTAACTACGTGGAACAAGGAGGGAACAAGCACCACTTTAATTTACAGCCCGCAAATGTTGTATTTACCCTGTAACTACGTGGAACAAGGAGGGAACAAGCACCACTTTAATTTACAGCCCGCAAATGTTGTATTTACCCTGTAACTACGTGGAACAAGGGGGGAACAAGCACCACTTTAATTTACAGCCCACAAATGTTGTATTTACCCTGTAACTACGTGGAACAAGGGGGGAACAAGCACCACTTTAATTTACAGCCCACAAATGTTGTATTTACCCTGTAACTACGTGGAACAAGGGGGGAACAAGCACCACTTTAATTTACAGCCCGCAAATGTTGTATTTACCCTGTAACTACGTGGAACAAGGGGGGAACAAGCACCACTTTAATTTACAGCCCGCAAATGTTGTATTTACCCTGTAACTACGTGGAACAAGGGGGGAACAAGCACCACTTTAATTTACAGCCGCAAAAATAATGTACAGTATGTGGAAAATAATGTGTTTTTTTAACTTTAAACCGCATAAACACATTTCATTACACCAAATACACCAAATAATGTTCTTTTTAGCAGCATCATATGACCGCTTTAAGCTGCGTTGAACCTTGATGGTATATCATGCAAAGTTATTTGGTGATAGTGGTGTTGAGAAGTTTCTGAAATCGACGAATAAGCTTTCATAAGGTACGTAGACTTGTGAATTATAAATCATAGCAGAAACTCATTAACTCATTTCACTAGATGTCTAGTTTTGTTGTTCAGTAATCTCCATCATGTCCATCCTTTAATAATAGAATGTGTACCCCATGGTTAAAAAATACCTATACGCCTATAATAAAATACCAATATAAAATTATAAAAAGTATATATCGTCTTTCTAAATCATTCCCAAACATAAGATTGTTGTTTAGGCCATACATACCACGTAATATTAGAATAAGCACCTCTAGTTTCAAAATACTTACAGTATAAATGATTTGTAATTTTACAGGTTGTTACCCCTTTATTCCCCAAACTTCGCATATTATTCCCTTATACCTACACGGAGGTACTGAATAGGTACACTATAATTACAAAAAAGTTACACTGTAACTTCAGTTTAGTTACGCAGTTTTTGCAGGTTGCATATCTGGTTGTTACCCCCTTATTACCCAAACGTAACACATTGTTCCCTTATACCTACACGTATGTTCTTTATAAGTACACTATAATTACAGAAACGTACACCGTAAATTCAGTATACTTACATAGTTCTTTGCGGGTTGTAATCTAAAGCGTTACCTAATATTATATTATCTTTCCATTTTACCATAGTATATGGTCATCTGTAAACTACTTCAGTAGGAATTACACAGCTGTACTCACAAAAAAATCTGGTTCAAATGAAGTGAGTAAAGGTTATACAACACAGGGTAAACAATCATGAGCATGGCAAAGCTACGAATGCACATAAAATTATTGTTAAATTGCTGTCCTCTGGGGTGTAATAAGGCAATAAAAGGACAGCTGCAGTGCCAGCATTTGGGCCAACATAAAGAAAAAATAAATAAATAAAACAAAACAATTTATATATACAACACACGATAAAAGAAAACAAGACAAAACAAGATGAACAAACAAAACAAAATAAACAAAACAAGATCACATAACAAACAAGCAAAAACAATAATCAAGATAAAAGAAAACGACAAAAGCAAAACAAAACAAAACAAACAAACAAACAAACAAACAAAACAAGACAAAACCAAAAGTCATCATCATAAAGCAGTTTCTGAATGTGATAATCAATTCAAGTAACTGTAAAATTAATTGTCAATAAGTGTGCACCCTAATTAGTGCATTAATTCCTAATTTGTGGGACACACCCGACCCCTCGACGTCACGGAGAACAGTTCTACTCCTGGTCAAGCTCACGGGAGGATTTGAAGATGTAAACATGAAAAAGACCCATGATCAAGCTCAATCAGCCTGTGGGTGGTGCTTCTAATCTGACCGAAAGTTCCAAGGCAACCAACATCGGGGGGAAAAAAAGTCTTTTTCATCAGACTTACGGACAGATTGACCTAAAAAAAAACCCTCTCCTCTAATCAAATGCTCAACAACAAAATCTGCTCTCAATGATCGCCATCTCCCCTGGTGCAGGCAGTGTGACTGCTGTTCAGAGATCGTGATGTTAATAGGATAACATGACCCAAAATCAATCCCAGCTCTGTGTGAAAGGGAGTGACAGCAGGGGATGTTCCTTCCAGTAAACAGTCAAAGTGCTCAAAACATCATCTGGGGTTTAATTGGCTTTAAGGTGGGCAACAGAGAAGTGAGTACATGCCAGCATTTAACCCCAGCCTGTGAGATTTGTCAGATCCCTCAGACTGGTTTGAGGAGGGGCATCTGATTCATCTCCAGTTCTCTGGCTGTTGCCTCTGGGCCTGTCAAACTCAGCCAAGTGTAAAGAAACTGTAATAAAGAGTCACTCACGATTTTCCTTTTTTCCCTTCAAGGCAGAGCTGCTGTGCTGTTTCGGCTGTTTGAGTTCATTTCCAGTCAGTCTAGCTGGTGCTACCATGCTGAATATGAGGGACAACTACGGTACTGATTGAGAAATGTTGTATATCTTGTTTGTGTGGATTGGCTAATATATATTTTTTTAGCATTTTCCCACGTAGTATTCACTGTACACATTTTAGAATAATAGTCACATTTTAAAATAATAAGTAGAAGTATGGAAATGATGTAGTGACCAAAATATGTACTCCAATCTATATATCTTATATTTTAGATCAGTTGCTCTTAACCCTTTTGACTCCCCATTGTCCAACACAATACTATTTGAAGGCTCCCATTTTGATGAAGATAATTCCTCTGGTATTTCTGCTGTAATTATGACAGTTTAAATTATTATCTTTACAAAAAGAAATTGGGAGTATCTATATATTTAGGGTATGTTTACATGACAGTGATGTGATAAAAATGAAAAAGTTTTTCCTTTGCGTTTTTTGAAAAGTTTTGCGTACAGGCAACAACAATGTCAAAATGATTCTCATATACATGGGTCCATGAAGACGTGTAAAAATGCTGTATTATACATGCCAGGCCAGTAGCTGGCAATGTCACTTTGTAAAGAAACACTATGCGCTTGCTCACATGCCTATAGACAGAACACATAATATACATGTGCATTTCACAAATTTGCACTTTCGTATTTACACAGAGATGCTAAGTTTTTTTTTTTTTTTTTAA
>NW_015640449.1:403-577 GCF_001515625.1 Sinocyclocheilus rhinocerous | reverse complement strand
CTTTGAGTTGATCTGAATCTCACTGAATCTGCTGGTTTTGAAGATTAACTTTATTCACTGAAAATTTTAGATAATGTTCCTTTGTCATGTTGCTTGTAATGACAGATTTATGCTCATTATATTTTATTGCTTGATGCATTATTGTGTCACATTTGGTGAGGACGCAGCATCAGA
>NW_015640449.1:0-182 GCF_001515625.1 Sinocyclocheilus rhinocerous | reverse complement strand
ACTTATAAGGTTTTTCTCCAGTGTGGATCCTCTCATGTGTTTTCAGGGCTCCTGAGTGACTGAATCTCTTGTCACAGTGTGAACACTTGTAAGGTTTCTCTCCAGTGTGAAGCCTCTCATGCAGTTTCAAACACCTTGCTGTAGTAAAAGTATTCTCACACTCAAAGCACATGTACTCTCTC
>NW_015640448.1:871-2114 GCF_001515625.1 Sinocyclocheilus rhinocerous | reverse complement strand
AAATGTAGCATCCCATTGGTTGACAATCATATAAACATTCACTGCGCTATACATGCACAATTCTGGTTGGCAATCATATAATCATTCACCGCGCTATACATGCAGTTTGCTGACAATTCTGGAATTTTGGTCAAATACATGCTAATTTCACTGCTTATAAAACATACAATATGCTTCGAATGATCGTTCATATCTAGTCTATAAATACACTACTTTAGCGACAAGACAAAGGGATGTAGTTGTTGTGAGAACAGCACTGAGAGCAGCAATGGTTGTCCCCTCCACCATGTTTAAAGTTTATGACCCGCCCAATTCGGAAACTCTGGTATCAAAATTATTTAAGAATTTCCTAGTAGTAAATATGACTCGACAGGCCGTTCACGTCCAATTTCCGATTAGGAAACTGATATTTATGATAATTCCGATAGGACGTGAAGGCAGCATAAACGCATGGCCATGAGAAATAAATGTCGTTCTCTCAACATAAGAAGTCGTGCTCGTCCGAACATGTCCCCTACCTGCCATCTTTTTGATCATTTTGTCATGAAAAGATTATTATTATTTTTTTAATAACACATTAGGCCTACATATACTTATCACAGAAACAAATCCACAGCTGAACCGCGGCAACAAGTAGTGGTGTTTTCGTAATCAGCGTAACCTATTTCAAGGAATCAGTTGAATGGATTGAACTCACTTGTCAAGACAGTGACTTGCCGCCACCTAGTGTCTGTTTTAGTTTCATATTAAACATATAATTTAATTGATTGACATATTGACATATTTCTGCCTTCAAAATTTAAAACATTAATTTCATAACATTTTATGCATCTGTAGGCCAATTGCAGTGTACATGCATTCAGTAATGATGGCTCTGATGGCTTTTGTTGACTGATTGGATTTTTTACATTTAGACATTTAGCAGACGCTTTTATCCAAAGCGACTTACAAATGAGGACAATGGAAGCAATCAAAATCAACAAAAGAGCAACGATATGCAAGTGCTATAACAAGTCTCAGTTAGCTTAATACAGTACATGTAGCATGTTTTTTTTTTAAATCATATAATAAATAAAAAAGAAAACAGATAGAATAGAAAAAAAATAGAGCAAGCTAGTGTTAGAGGCCATTTTTTCTTTTGTTAATCAGAAGAAGTCCGAAAGTCAGAATTATAATTGTATAATAAATAAAAAGAAAACAAATAGATAGAATGAATGCAAAAAGATTAGAGAAGCAAGTGTTA
>NW_015640448.1:0-621 GCF_001515625.1 Sinocyclocheilus rhinocerous | reverse complement strand
TGATGGCTTTTGTTGACACTGATTGGATTTTTACTAGTAACAGCCCTTTATTATTTTAACTGAATTTATCGATTGGAATTAAGACCGTGGCATTCCATATTCATGATGTCTACATTTAATACGGTTTAAAACAAATGCCCCTGGACATCAGTTTATGGGTTTGTTTCTGATGCTGTCAATGTTGTTTTTGGAAGTTACATAAAAAAAATGCAATTAGCTCAAAAGGCTGAGGGCACAGGACAGGTGCTGTTTGGATGAGCATGATGCTTGTATGTTCAATGCATGGCGTGTGTGTTTCACTAGCTCCGTTCCCATGGACACCTTTTGTTTGACCTAATTCTGGATATTTCCAGCCTAAGCCTATTTCCTCCCATTATCCATCCCCTATTTTCCATTCCCATCACATTTTCAAAATTAGTATTTTAATGGAGTCCAAATAATTTTATACTTTATTAATAATAACTGGCAACTAAAATAACAGTTTTTTTTTTTCATTTGCATTAAAATTACACAATCATCAAACACAATAACATTGACTTGTGAAACATATTTCATTATATAAAACATTTTACTCCCATTTGTTGTAGCTGAATTTAACTTGTCAACAAGGATTTACATAAA
>NW_015640447.1:86381-90333 GCF_001515625.1 Sinocyclocheilus rhinocerous | reverse complement strand
AAGTCAATCCAAAGAGCTCGTGATCGTGATTACTATCATGGATTTCACAGCATGTGATGGCCATGCTGTGCATCTCTTTGACCATTAATCTTCTTACTTGCCCCCAAATTGACAATCTCCTTCCTGAGTTGTTCTTTTGTGTTAATGTTGCAAGCTATTCTGTGAAAGAGTTTGTTGGTTAGGCTTGCTTCAGACTGGCTGGCGCTAGGATCTGATTTACAAACATCCTGTCATTTTGGGCCTTTCTGTGGAATACGGCTCCTCGTGTTTCAACCATGTTCTTGATCAAATCTTAAAATGGCTGATTCAGTCTGATACCCTACAACTTATAAATAATAGTAAAATAAGTACAGCCATCGAAGTCTAAAGGGAAATACAGTTGCAAATTATCAGCATACAAATGCCTAAACATTGACCCCAGGGCCAGCATGTATAACAAAAAAAACAAAGTTGGACCAAGAATTGATTCCTGTGGGACACCCAGGAGGTAGATGCAGATGCAGAAACATGATTTCCAACTTTAACAGAGCATGTCCTGTCCTGCAAATAAGAAGAAAAGCACTAAGGCGTTCTATTAACACTACATGATCTATAGTTTTTAAAGGCCACTCTCAAATCTAACATCATTAATGCAACACCTTTCCTGGAGTTAAAAAATGACAAAATATCAACAACCTTTAATAATGCTGATTCCGTACTATATTTTGTTCTAAATCCAGACTGAAAAATATCAATTTATTATGTTCCATCAAAAAATCAACAAGTTGATTTATAAACAACTTTTTTCCAAAATCTTATTCATAAAAGGCAATTTTGAAATAGGCCTTTTTGAAATCCTGTTGATCCAGATTTGCCTTTTTAAAAACTGGTTTAATAATTGTAAGCTGAAACCCTAATGGCACACTGCCATAAAATAAACTACTGTTAATAATCATTAAAATACTAGGGCCAGTAGCATCTACAACAGGGGTGTCCAAACTCGGTCGGCTCTGCATTTAACCCCTCCAAGTGAACACACACACACACACACCTGGAACAGTGGGCAGCAATTTTTGCTGTGGTGCCCTGGGAGCAGGTGGGGGTTTGGTTCTTGCTCAAGGGTCTCACCTCAGTCGTGGTATTGAGGGTGGAAGACAGCACTGGTCATTCACTCCCCCCACCTATAATCCCTGCTGATACCGAGACTCAAACCCGCAACCTTAGTCGTTAGTCGTACTCTCTAACCATTAGGCCCCATGCAATATGCAATATGATGTCTTTCAACTGGGCCAAGGAAACCAATTTGAAATTATTCAAGCAATGGGAAAAATTCATTACATCGACTACAACATTCCCTACAAGCAAAATATTTGACCAAATAGTATCAATCTTACCAATAAAATAAAAAAAAAAACTTAAAACTCTCACACAAATCCTTGAATGGAGTAGAAAAAACTTTAATAGAGGGACTCAGTACCTTATCTATGGTTGCAAATAATACCTATGGTTTATTTAATACACGAGTTTCACAATTTGAGTTGAATTACTGAAATAAATGAACTTTTACACGACATTCTAATTTGAGATGCACCTGTACATTTTGAGAAATAATTTGTGAGAAATATAATTTTCTTTTATAATTTAATAAAGATTCTCTAAAAATATCATAAGGTACTTGCATTTTGTCTTTAAGCCACTTACGCTCAGCAGTCTGACAAACCTGCCTAAGATTCCAATTAACTTCATTTAACCATGGTTCAATTTTTGACTTCTCATTTTAAAAGACGCAACATTATCCAAGATCTCTGAACAAACAAGATTAAAATAATTTAACAACTCATCAGGTCTTGTAGCAGGCAACGTTGTAGACTCAACAGGAAGAGATAACTCAGAAATACTAAAAGCAGCTGAAAAGGCAGGTGCAGTGGCAGTAATAACTAGGGTTGGGAATTGAAAATCGATTCCGATTCCAGAATCGGATACTTAAGGTCAGGAATTGGATACTTGTCAAATTAAAATTTTGATTCTGCCTATCGATTCCTATGCGCTTTTTTTTTTTCTTCATCTGTGACGACCGGACCTAGCGATCTGCCAGGACCTTGCTCGCTCATCTAAGCGCTCCAGTGATCCAATGTGTGGCAACATTTGCGATCAGAAGCCAAAATAGCGAAGTATAATATCTGTGATAGCTAAACATGTTGCAAGAGAGGTGCCACCACCAACATGACAAACCACTTTAATTTAATAGAACGTTAAAGTTCGCAAACACAATTTAAACACCAATGTGATTTATATTCCTAAATTACAATGATTCATGTGTTTCATTCCTCAACCTTTGACATGTGCAATCAATGCTGTGACCACTTGTTGGTTCGTCCATGCAGAGTATGATCACATCAGTGTGATTTGACCATTTAAATCTGCGTTCGCACTGCCGTTGACCTAAAGAGAGCAGCTGTCATCTGTCATGAATGAAACGGCTTCACAGTATTTTCAACCACACAGTATCATTATTTCTGTGTTACAAACATTCAAATCACAAAAGTACTGGGATAAAAGTTTAGATATAAACTCTGATGTGTACGGTAGCGATTAAAATAAAGTAAATCACCTTTATAAAGTAATTTGACACTTGAAATTAAGATTTTTCGATTACATTGTTACGCCAGTAGGTGGCGAAAAGGGGCTGTATTTGTCTTTGACTCATACAAGAAATCCGTTCAAGAATGCTGATTCATCCAGTAATGAAACAAGTAGATCCTGAGTGAGTCATTGAATCATTTATTCATGAATTACATGTGATTTTGTTTAGTTGTCTAATGTTTATTTTTTTCTTCAGAATCATGAGAGAACCACAACTTCCATTGAGAAAAAAACAACAACTCAATTTATCCAGATTCATGCAGTTCTATTTTACACACAAACAGCTCTTAAAGAGTCCAGTTTTTATGTAGCCTGTTGATTTTTGTTCATGGTATTCAGCTCCAATAAATGGTTTGCAAAAAAGAGATACAGGATAAATGTTTGATATCATTATTTAATCACATTGGAATCGAAACTGGGAATCGAAAAGAATCTGAATCGATAAGCGTTATCGGAATCGGAATTGATCAAATTCAAACTATACCCAACCCTAGTAATAGCACGGGAGAGAAGAGAAGGTGACTGGTAACAATCCATTTGTTGCAGAAACCAGATTGAACCTAATATGCATGTTGTCGGAAGTAGCTGTTTCTTCAACACAAATTTTTTCTAACGTTTTTCTAACTATCCCTTTAACCAAGTTTCAGTAATAAAAAGAAAATCCAACCCATGTGTTACATAAGTCATTCAGAATTAATGTTTTGTTAACAACTGAGCATGCATTTAACAAAGTCATATGCTCTGACGTCGACTCGACAAACTGGTTAGAAAAAAACAGCAATTAGCTTCATTGATCCAACTCGTCTCACAGATTTGAGTGAACTGCTCCTCCACGTTTAATCCCTCTCCACGCTGGACTTCCATCATGCGCAATCAGACCTCTGCAAATGATTCAAAACGCAACAGCACATCTTGTTTTCAGTGAGCCCAAGAGAGCCCATGTCACACCGCTTCTCATCTCAAATCATTGGTGCTTGCCTACAGAACAGCCACAGGCTCTGCACCCTCCTACCTCCGCTCTGTCCTATGCGTCTACATCCCCTCCAGAAGCCTACTGTAAGGAGTGAAATTATTGCCTTATGAAATTATCTGCTCATGAAACCAAGTGTTAGGAACTAACAAATCCATTTCAATCATGACAACTCTCTGAACATTTTAGCATGGTGATGGATATGACAATGTTAATGTATTTGGTCTTGGCGGAACAGATCTGCTACGCTGCTGCTGAATTGCTGCTGCTGTTGGTTATTGCTGTAGTTGTAGATTATTGCTGCTGCTGCAAGCAAGTACAGGAACTTGCAACTGCCAATGCATATGGTGATACGGTGCC
>NW_015640447.1:64835-85558 GCF_001515625.1 Sinocyclocheilus rhinocerous | reverse complement strand
CAAAGAGAGCAAACAACACCTCTCTCCTTGCTCATTTACGACCCCCTTCTCCCCCCTGCCCTCTCTGCCTCTCCCTCTTTTCCCCCAAAAGGTTTCACTCAAAGTTCATTAAGAATATGTATATACCACATATGATGTATCTTGTGAACCTGTTGTTTTTCCCCTTCATGTTTGGTATCGTTCTAAAGTTCTCTGTGCAATTGGTAAATTGGTCTCAATTTCACAGTAGTCACTTATATTATGAGAAATATTGAAAACTTCTTGTTCTTTTCTGTACTTCTGTTGTGGGCGGTCTCCTTTCAAAATCTGATAAACATTGCTCTACACCAGGTGTGACCATTTGGGCGCGAGAACAGCTTCTATAGATGCTTCTCATCCCCCATACTCTGAAGTAATCTGTTTGGGCCCGAGAATAAATGTTTATGGCCGTTTTGTTCTGGTAGTATTTAAGGGAAAGTTGCAAAACAGTCATTGGGATTCTGTGGTCAGAAAACCCCCCGCAGCATATGTGAATTTGGAGCTCTGCACTAGAGCTCACATACTGCTGTGTGTCTCTCTGCTGTAATTGTTTCATTATGTAATTGGCATGATACAATTTTACCTGACTAATAATAAATTGTTATATTTGATTTATTCTGATCTCTTCTGGAATCATGATTATTTTAGTAGATTATGGCGTAGTCTGTTGTTTCCGCAAATTTGCATCCAGGATAGATCATACTAAAGTACCAATGAATGAAGCAGGGACTCATCATTAGGGATCTTCTGATTTCTGTTTGTCACTGGCTTATCAAGGTACAGTTTTTGTGATTATAGGAAAAAAATACACTTTTTGTTATTTGCTAGCAGGGTGCAGCATATTTAAGGGTATTATAATCACCCTGTATCCTCTGAGTAAGATCAGAAATTTATTGATCACTTGAAATCGGAGTCAGATTGAACACGGAGCTTGACTAAATTTAAACTAAATCCTGATAAATTAAGTAGACTTTGCAGAAGCGCAAGCAAAAGACCTACACGCATTATACCTTCTCCCACCAATTGGATTCCGTCGTTGGGCCAATCTGGGTGGATTCTTACACTTGGGTCGGTAAACGATCGGCGGCTCGTGGTTCCATTGCAGAGAGGCACAAAATCACTCTCCAGTTTTCTTTCACCATATCCTGTTGGTGGAATGACCTACCTAACTCCATCCGGACAGCCAAATCCCTCACAATCTTCCAGAAACAACTGAAAACTCATCTCTTCCATGAGCATCTAACTGCCTCTTCATAAGAGGCCATCTTGAATAGATCAAGATGGCGCGGCAAAATGGCAGCCACGATGCTGAGCTCCGCAATTCTTCTGAAGTTTTTGTTTGTTTGTTCTGTGTTTTGTCATTCTTCTTCTATAAGTTTTACCAGAGACGAACTCCTTAACATTAAGCAACATATCCCAGACAATATTTTTCCGGTTTTTGATTATTCGGACGTTTTGTTGGACATTCTAGTCGGAGTTACAGCAGTGTTGTTCAAACGCGTGTGCAGACGCAGAAGAGGGAAACGTGCCGGCACCCTGGTTAAGCTCCGCTTTTGAACTGCGCTCCCAAGCATTCATCTCGCGAATGTCCATTCCCTTCCTAACAAAACGGATTAACTTTTTCTCCTATCCCACACCAACAAGGACTTTTCATACTCTGCTGCACTGTGCTTCACTGAAACCTGGCTGAGTGAAGCCATTCCAGATAACGTGCTTCATCTGCCGGGCTACCAGCTGTTCAGAGCGGATTGCATCGCGGAGTTAACGGGGAAAACGAGAAGTGGTGAATTAGCACCAGAACGGCCAGACACAGGAACAGTTTCTTCCCTCAGGCAATCCATCTCATGAACACTTGACAATAACTGTGGAACACACACTATTTATTCACTCATACACTTATTTATCTAACACACATACTCAGTTTAAATTTCAATTTGCACATAATATACCTGTACATACACTGTCTATTGTTGTATACCTGTACATACAATTGTCGATTTGTATATTTTTATTCCTTATTACTAGAATCATTCTCACGCGAAACGACATGTTTACATGTGACTGTGAGTGTGCGCGTGGCTGTGACGTCATTGCCGGCGCCGCTGGCAATAAAAAGGATTGGCTCGGAATCGGCAAGACGTGAGACTAACCGGCCAGTCACCAATCCAGGCCGGTCATGTGAAAAATCGGCGGATTCCGATCACTGGCCGGTCAATCGGTGCATCTCTAGACTTAATGATTACAGACCTGTCGCTCTCACGTCTGTGGTCATGGAGTCATTTTAACGACTAGTCCTGGCCTACCTGAAGGACATCACTGGACCCTTGCTGGATCCTCTTCAGTTTGCCTACAGAGCAAACAGGTCCGTTGATGATGCAGTCAACATGGGACTGCATTACATCCTGCAACACCTTAACAGACCTGGGAATTATGCAAGGATCCTATTAGTGGACTTCAGTTCGGCCTTCAATACCATCATTCCTGACTTTCTTTCAGACAAACTCACACAGCTCTCTGTGCCCACCTCCATCTGTCAGTGGATCACCAGCTTCTTGACAGATAGGCAGCAGCTAGTGAGGCTGGGCAAACTCACATCCAGGACTATCATGATCAGCACTGGCGCCCCTCAGGGTTGTGTTCTCTCCCCACTGCTCTTCTCCCTGTACACGAATGACTGCAATTCAAAGGACCACTCTGTCAAGCTCCTGAAGTTTGTGGATGGCACTACAGTCATTGGCCTCATCAAGGATGGAGACGAGTCTGCTTACAGACAGGAGGTTAAAGAGCTGGCTGTCTGGTGCAGTCTTAACAACCTGGAGCTTAACACGCTCAAAACTGTGGAGATGATAGTGGACTTCAGGAGGAACCCCCCTGCACTCCCCCCACTCACCTCATGAACAGCAATGTGGCTACAGTAGAGTCATTCAGATTCCTGGGCACCACTATCTCTCAGGACCTGAAGTGGGACACTCACATAGACTCCATTGCAAAAAAGGCCCAGCAGAGGTTGTACTTCCTTCGCCAGCTGAGGAAATTCAACCTGCCACAGGAGCTGCTGAAACAGTTCTACTCTGCTATCATTGAGTCTGTCCTGTGTTCATCCATAACTGTCTGGTTTAGTTCAGCTACCAAATCAGACACCAAAAGACTACAGCGGACAGTCAGGACTGCTGAGAGGATTATCGGTTGCCTTCTGCCCAGCCTCCATGATCTTTACATCTCCAGAGTAAGGAAAAGGGCTAAGAAAATCACCTTGGACCCCTCACACCCAGCCCACTCTCTCTTCGAACTGTTGCCTTCTGGTCGGCGCTACAGAGCACTGACCACCAGAACAGCCAGGCACAAGAACAGTTTTTCCCGCAGGCTATATTCAGCCTGAACAATTAAACTTTCATAATTATACATCGTCGATCACAACTGGCATATTATACACCGAATCCAAAATTTGTACACATGTAAACTGCATACTTTGTAAATAACATATATTCACACTTATAACATATCTTTACTTTTATTTAAACAAAAAAAATTCCCTATAGTTCTATTTCTGTATATAGTACATTATTTAATTTTTGTTTTTTTGTTTTCTTATATTAGTGTTATATTCCATCCCTACTGTGTTATTCCTATGTATGTCTGCACTATGTCTGTACTTTCTTCTGCACTGGTAGCTCCTGTCGTCAAGGCAAATTCCTTGTGTGTGTAAACATTATTGGTAATAAAGCTCTTATGATTCTGATTCTGATAAAAAAAAATGCCTTCACTTTTTCTATTCTCTTATTATGCTTTATCCCTTCCTGTCCTAGCTTTTACTACTTAAAAAAGCTACTGTAGGGGGCAGTCGTGGCCTTATGGTTAGAGAGTCGGACTTGTAACCCAAAGGTCGCAGGTTTGAGTCTCAGGTCCGGCAGGAATTGTCGTGGGGTGGAGTGAATAACCAGTGCTCTCTTCCACCCTCAGTATTACAACTGAGGTGAGACCTTGAGCAAGAACTGAACCCCCAACTGCTCCCCGGGCACTGCAGCAATGTGTGTTTGTTCAATCTTGTGTGTGTTTGTTCACTACTCACTGCTGTGTGTGTGCACAAATTCAGAGTATGGAACACCATACTTGGCCACATGTCACATCCTTTTCTATCCTTTTACTATTTTGAATGATGACTTAAACCTTGTATAACGGGCACTTCTTGTGTTTATTGACATCTTATGGTAAACTGCTTGTTGTATTCCTCAACTATAAGTTGCTTTGGATAAAAGCGTCTGGCAAATGAATAAATGTAAATGTAACTAGATGAGTAAAGTTTGAAGACAAACTTTAAGTTGGCTTGAAAAAGCCTAGCCAGAAAGTGTGAAGTAGTTTGAAAAGTTTGCAATCTGAAAGTTTTCAGTTTGGAGTAGTTTTAAAAAAATAGTTTTAAAGATTAAAGTTTGAATGTTTTCAAGGCAATACAGTCTATCAGAAAAACAGATAGGTATAAAACACATTGCTAGGGTACCTGGGGTGGTTCTAGGCTGTTTCTAGCATGACTAGCATGTTGCTAACATATTTTAGAATGATTAGCCTGTTACTAGCATGATTAACATGTTGCTAACACAATTAGCATGTCATTAGCATGTTGCTAGCATGATAAGCATGTTACTAGCATGTTTAGCACGTTGTTAGCATGATTAACTATTTACTAGCATGTTCTAGCATGATTAGCGTGTTACTAGCATGTTGCTAGCATGATTCTAGCATGATTAGCATGTTACTAGCATGTTTCTAACATGTTTAACATGTTATTAGCATGTTGTTACCATTATTATCATGTTACTAGCATTGGCGTTATCATGATTCTAGCATGATTAGCAGGTTACTTGCATGTTTCTAGCATGATTAGCACATTACTAGCATGTTGTTAACATTATTCTAGCATGATTAGCAAGTTACTAGCATGTTGTTAAAATGATTATCACGTTACTAGCATGGTGTTAGCGTGATTAACAAGTTAGTAACATGTTTTTAACATGATTAGCAAGTTGCTAACATGTTTACTAGCATTATTCAAACATGAATAGCATGTTACTAGCATAATGATAGCATGGTTAACAAATGACTAGCATGTCGCCAGCATGATTAGCAAGTGACTAGCATGTCGTTAACATGATTAGCAAGTGACTAGCATGTTGCTAACATTACTAACAAGTGACTAGTATGTCTCTAGCATGTTTCTAACATGATTAGCAAGTTATTAGTATGTTACTAGCATGATTAGCAAGTTACTAGCATATTGCTAGCATGATTCTAGCATTATTAGCATGTTACTAGCATGTTTCTAGCATGATTGGCAAGTTACTAGCATGTTGTTAGCATGTTTCTATGCCAATCCAGCTAAAACCAGTTGACTCAGTAAAAAAAACAGCTAAAAAACAGCTAAGACCAGCCTGTCCTGCTAAAAAAGTGGCCAAACCACTTTAAAAACAGCTTGGGAGACCAGTCAAAGCAGTCAATCAGCCTAGGCTGGTTTTAGCCTTTTTTTCTGTAGGGAGTTGTTAAGCTTTGCTATAGCAATAGACAGATTAAATACACCATAAGTCTTATTGCATAAAAGTTTTCACCCCTTTGATGAAAGTCTATGGGATTTTAGGTGGATTTGATAGTCTGGTTTACGAAAACCGTAAGCCGGATCAGTTAGAAAAGATATAGCAACCCGAGTCAGACCAGTCTAAAGGAGCAGAAAAGAATAAGAACAAAAAAAAATGACAAGCAAAAAAATAAAAGAAAAGAAAACATTACAGCAGACTTAAAACCACAGCCTGGCTTAGATGATATCACCTGAAGATAAAAAAACTTTTAGGGTTTTTTCACTCCAGACGAGATCCAATCATGATTTTGTCTGAGCTATGAATAAAATATAAAAATTAAAGAATTCATATTTGTTCATTTTATTTGTCTTCTCTTATTATTTTAGTGGATAGAATAATTAAGTCCTGTAAGTTTTGGGCTAAATTAATTTCAGTCAAGTCATCTTTATTTGTATAGCACTTTATACAATACTAGTTGTGTAAAAGCAGCTTTACAGTGTCAAAAAGGAAAAGAGTTTGTCAATAATGCAAGAAGACAATAACAAAGATGCATTTTTCTGTTCACAGAGCTGTTACTCTGTGTTAAATCCTGTAGTAAGACAGTCATTAACAAAAAGCCACATTTGTGTGGCGGTGTCCGGAAGAGTATGTGAGTGGAGTGAAGCGTTGAGCTCCGCTCCAGCTCCGCTCCGGATTCACCATTTCCCGCTCCTGCTCCACTCTGTGCTCACTGATATCAGAAACATCGCTCCACGTCTGAAGTATTTCAGTATGTTTGAAATACCACAGTTCTGTTCATAGCGTATATTAAAAATAAAATAACAGGAGAGTGGCTTATTGAAACACTAGTGTGCAAACTTTTTTCCTACCACATGACAAGCTAATAACATGGTTGTCAGCATTAAAAGGTATAATTGCTGCTTTTTGCGGTGCAAATTTTGTTTGTGATGAAAATAACAGTACGTTTTCATCAGTTATTTTACCTACATGCATTTCTTACAGATTTCTGCTCATTCGAAATCGGATACAGATGAAGTAGCACTGTAAGATTACATTTGTAATGCATTATTGAGAGAGCGATTGCGTGTGAATAAGTGTTATAGTACTTGTTTAAATCATGCTTTGTGAAAATATTCAGTAGCACATCTAGAAGGAACAAACTAATTCCTTGAGAACTATAACTTCCCGTTCATGTCCATTGCCGTCATCATAGCCTTCACATTATTTCTGATTTGAGTGTTCCTTCTCTATCAAGCTAGCTAAATATGTTTAATGTTAATTCTTGCTAAATATGCAGTTATATTACGGGCTGTTGGCATGAATTGTACTCGTGATGGAGCGGTGGTGGAGCGCTCTTGGAGCGAGTGAAAACTATGCTCCAACTTTTAAAAAATCTGCTCCTCGCTCCAGTTAAAATCACACCGGTCCGCTATATTTATATTAGATATATTTTTGAGATGGAAAAATGCAGTTATTACAAATGCTAGAAACGTGGCTTTCAAAGGAAAGATTGCTATCAAATAGCACACCTAGATTCCTAACTGATGACGAGGAATTAACAGAGCAGCCATCAAGTGTTAGACAGTGTCCTAGGTTATTACATGCAGGGTTTTTTGGTCCAATAATTAAAACCTCTGTTTTTTTTTTCATAATTCAGCAGTAGGAAATTACTAGTCATTCAGTTTTTTAAATCAACTATGCATTCCGTTAGTTTTGCGAATTTGTAAGTTTCATCGGGCCGCGAATAAATATAGAGCTGAGTATCATCAGCATAACAGTGAAAGCTAACACCATGTTTCTTGATGAAATCTTCCAAGGGTAACATGAAAAGTGTGAAAACCAATGGTCCAAGTACTGGGCCTTTCAGTTATATAATTAAGCCCCATACCTAATTTGTCGTGATACTGATAATAGTGTCATTATTTTCCTGCTTTGGGAAAAAAATGAATATTTGTCTTTTTTTGCCACACCTGCTGCAGCAATGTTACGTCACTGCTGAAAACAAGGTCCATCAAGATTACGTTCCAGAGGGAATGCTTAATATATATATATATATATATATATATATATATATATTTGCAATATAATATAATTAGGGCTGTCAATAATAATGCATTTTTTTAGTTTGATGCCTTTAAAATATTTAATGCAGTTAACGCAAAATCCATTTTATTTCTGTCATCCTTTGGCTGATCACACTATTTGATCATGCTTTCATTCATTCAAGTGCTAGTAATCCATGGCAGTGATAAAACTCGAATCTGTAATCTGTGAATTGGCTCTCTGTGAACAAACACTAGAGAGACAGGCACACACACTGCCAGTTCAGACAGAACGAGGCCCTGAACGAACGAAAACACTCAAAATGATGTCCATTTCTGTTCCTGTTTTGTTGAGGATCCTTGTAAGCAAAGTCTTTAATGGGTTAAAATAGTGTTAAATGAATGCAAAGAGTAAGAGAAACAGGATGAGTGTCAGATCTGCATCACGTGCAGCAGGTTTTAAAGCGACCGCAACCCACTCGCAAAAATCTGAACATGCCCGCCTGGGCCAGTAGAAAAACATCTTAGCATTGAGCCTTTATATATTAATGGCTATAATTCATGGCTAAAATTGATGGGGAAAAATCAATTTAATAGAGATATCAGTATCAGTACTGCTATCAGTTATACAGCCCTTCATTCTCAGGGCTTAATGAAAAGACAAATATGTAAAGTATGTATTTATGTTGTTCCTACATTATTTTGTATATCCAATGTGAAAGTATTACAATATCAAAATATAATAAAAACGTATAGTTGGTGCGATTAATCATGATTAATCACAGAAAAATGTGTGATTTAATAAGAATAATTTTTTAATCAATTGACCCTTAGCAAACCCCGCCCTCCTTAGTTACTGTTGCTATGTCCGACAATCCATGCTGCTCTCACACCACACATCATGTTCTCACGCAGTAAAAAATACATTGCAGAGCAAAGAGGAAACTGAAAACATGCCGACAGACAAGACAGAGCAGGTTACTTCTGGAATGAAACAAGGTCTCAGCTTTAAAATGTAATTTTTGTAAAGAAATTCAAACAATAAATAAAATTTTGTGGCTCTCTAATGTCGTGACAGATCACTGTATTGCCTCAGTTCAAGCAGCACATGAACCGATCGTCTTCTCATATTTACTTAAAGCAGGAAATAAACATGAATGAACATAATAACATATTTTATTTCAACCGTGGAAAGACGTTGACACTTTTTTTTTCAAGTTTATGTCCACCTTAATTAATGTATTCTCCTGTCTGATTTGGTTGTCGGACAAAATGGCGTACTCGGCATTATGATTGCTCAGATCACCTGTCAATCAAGCTCTTTTTGCAAAGGGTCAATTGACATCACTAAATATAATATATCTTGTTCCTATGTAAATGCTCATAATATATCAACACTATGGGATTTAGAATTGATGAGTCAATATTCATATAACTATTTACAATGATTGCATTTATTAACATTAGTTTGCTACACTCATTAATATAAACTACTAATGAACATCACTAGCAACATATAATCTTGGTTAATGTCAACATTTAATAACCAGTTCTATTTATATTTTATATAGTAACATTAGTTTATGTAATATGAACTAACAATTTACAATTTTTTTTCAATAATTAAGTCAATATATAAATTAGGGATGTGCCCGAAGCCGTATACTGTATTCAGAAGGCACGGATAATGGCTTTCAAAACAAATAATTCTGCCGAGTAATAGAAAAAATTAAAATATTCGACTGACATAGTTACTCTTTGTGTTTGCTGGACAGCAGATAAGGTGGTGATATCACAATATTATGTGTAAACTCTATGAATGAAATTACTGCAAATCAAAGCCGCGCTGCCGGTTCCGTGCGTCTCTTAGAAATCGTAGCTTGGCAAGAGCAGGTCTAACATCAACTAAAATACTACATCATACACACTTTCTACTATTTGATATGAATGTTTCATTATTTAAACCTTGTAAAATATGCTTTTATGTAGGCCTGTTCTTTATAGGTAATTTGTTCAGATTTGCATTTGTATGCATAGTAAAAGTTTTAGCAATATTCAGCCACTGAATATTTTGTTTCAACTTCCATGTTCCACTTTAAGGGTGTTTTCGCATATAGTTCATTGTAAATGAACCAAACCCAGTTCACTTAAAGTGAACCAGAAACGGAACCAGCTGAAAGTGACATGTCATTTTGGTGTTCACAATATAGTGGACTCGGGTATCTTTTTTTTTTTTTTTTCACTGAAGTGTTCTCAGAACTTTTCTTGTTCACACCACAGCTTCATAAGAACTCAGACCCCAGCTTTCTGTATTTTCAGTAACACTGCTGCATCTCTCCAGTTACAAAAAAAAATAGAGAAAAAATAAGCAGTGGATAACTGATCAGAAGTTTATCACATCACATTATTGGCTCAACCTAATCAACCTCATTTGATACTATAATCTGCATGTGTGCTGTACATATTTTGTAGCTCAAAAAAGAAAAATAATAATAACACCTCACAATAAGGTTCCATTAATTACCATTGGTTATTATTTTAGGTATCATGAATTAACAGCATTTATATCAGGGGTGTGTAGTGGAGCCTGTATCTGTATCTGTAACAATCTCAAAGTTATTTGTATCTGACTTCAGATAAAACTGGAAGTGACGGGGCTTTAACCGGAAGTTTTTACAATTAATTGAAGACCGTCATATCTGTGGTTTTAAATGTATGTCTGTTTCCTTCATAGTTCATAGTTATGCCATGTATAACTCATAAAATAATGTTGTTTAATTAATACATTTATTTAAATACCTTCTATCTGCAGGAGCCAATAGCCTTGTATAGGCAGATATTTGGTTGTGCTTCATATCTTCTAATTAAAACAATACTAATTGTTTAATAAAAGGAAAAAGGCTATTATTTATTTATTTTCCCAGAGGAACTTTGTGTGTTCTACAGTTATGGCAGGACAGTCATCCTCAATCATCTTCAATCCTTCAGCATGGCTTTAATTTGTGCTCATTTCATTCATACAGTTTAAATTCATTTACATCAGAAATATGTAGGCCTATAATATTGTGCTATCACCACCTCACCTGTTGTCCAGCAACATGTGTCAGCTGAATATTTTTTTCTATTATTCAGCAGAATTATTTGTTTTAAAAGGCATTATTATATTAATAAATGCAACCATTGTAAATAATTATACGAATATTGACTCATCAATTCTAAATCCCAAAGTGTTGATATATTTATAAACATCTACATATGAATGTGATATATCGCAAATATTAAGCATTTCTTGTTTTCAGCAACAAGATGGAACATTTCTGCAGCAGGTATGGCAAGCCTCCAGGTATGTCGAAACGAAACGGAAAGCGGACATATCACAAATAAATCAAACCAATATGGTTCACTTTTGGGTCCTTTTAGGGGGGGTCTGAGATCCTTTTTTTTTTTTTCACACATACATGTGCTGAACTGCTCCAGGAGGGCTCAAACGAACTAAGTGTGAAAATAACCTAAGTGAATTGAGTTTGGTTCTTTTAAAACAAACTTTATCTGAAAACACTAAATCTCAAGAGAAGAGGATAAAACTCAACAAACGGCATTACCAGCTTCACTCTGTTTTCAGAGAACATCAACATGTCTGCTTTAATGGCAGTTAAATGACTGTATTGAAGTGGTTTACGTAGTTTTATGACTGACATTAAATAATTATTAAGTCGAAGCACTAATGAATACAAATAGATTAACATGAAATCAGCACTCATTATACAAACCTCAACAATGGTGACAATCAAAAAAAATATTTGAATATAAATAGTAAAAGCTGCAATGAATGCCATGAATGTGTTTGGTATGCTGGTACCCATCATGCACTGCAGCATGAAGCATGTCATCATTGAGTTTTGTATGCTGGTTGTTGATGTCTGTGCATATCTGAATTACACAAGTTATTAACTTTCTGTTCACAACATTTACAACATTATTCATAATATATTATTGTCAAAACTGATTGATGTCATTCTATGGTATCGCATGCTCATGAGTACAATATTTTAAATGTATTAATGGCAAAACTCACTTCTAATAATTTATTCAACTTCAGATGTGATCAGCAAATCAGTCCACTTAAAGATGAATGCACCATTAATGAACAGCCAACATCACCTGATGTTAATAAGTCTCAGCTTCCCCGACACAGTAAAAATGATTTCTAAACACAATGGCTGTGTCCGAAATCACCCCCTATACCCCTAAATCGGGTACTATTTGAGGGGACAGCCATTTGTAGTGGTTTCCGAAACCTTAGTGGACATTATCATGTATAACCGATGTTTGCTCAACCAAGTTTATCAGCTAGAGAATACCCATAAAGCACTGTGAAAGTCGCACGCTGAACTAATTCCTACATTTCACTAGAAGATGGAGCCCACAGCTGAATCATCCGTAAATTCCTTTTTCAAACCGCTGGTAAAACATACAGTGTAATATCATACAGGTATAAGTTCCTTTTTAATTGATTATTAAATTGTTTAATTAAGGTTTATACATAGTTTTAATGACTGAGTTCAAGTTAAATTTTTCATTACTACCGAATTGATAAACAGCAAACAAAAACTATGCAAACTATGCAAAGCAACAGCCCTTCTGTCACACTCATTGTCCGAATTCACTCAATCGTTTCATTCACTCCTTCAAAGGAACTGTATTAGCGGAGGGAATAGTAAATGAGGGTATAGCGGGCAATTTCAGATTTCACAGGAAACACTAAAATATTTTTGCCTCTTTCCATTAGTGATTTTACTCATTAACACCTGGTGTCATCACTAATGGTCAGTCATCACTTTATTATCCTATTCACTCATTTACATAAACAGTTTTTTTAAGCCAGAAAGTTAGTGATCCTTGAAGGATATTCAAAGACTGTTTTCTGCCAACATTATAAGAACATTCATCAAATACTAATGACAACATATGGTGATTTAATGAACTCCTCCTCTTCCTCTTCTTCTTCTTTCGGCTTCTCCCGATTATGGGTCACCACAGTGGATCATCTGTCTCAATTTTGCTCTGTCCTCTGCATCTTCCTCTGTCACACCAACCACCTGCATGTCCTCCATCACCACATCCATGAACCTACACTTTGGTCTTCCTCTTCTCCTCCTGCCCGGTGGCTCCATCCTCAACACTCTTCTCCCAACATACCCTGCATCACTCCTCTGCACATGCCCAAACCATCTTAGTCTTGCCTCCCTCACTTTGTCTACAAATTGTCCTACCTGCGCTGTCCTTCTAATCTGCTAATTTCTGATCCGGTCCAATCTTGTCACTCCCAAAGAAAATTGCAGCATCTCCAACTCTGCCACCTCCAGCTCCTTCTCCTGTCTTTTTGTCAGTGCCACCACCTCCAAGCCATACAACATAGCTCGTCTCACTACCATCTTGTAAACTTTCCCTTTCACTCTTGCAGGTAGCCTTCTATCGCAAATCACTCCTGACACTCTCCTCCACCCACTCCACCCTGCCTGCACTGTCTTCTTTACTTCTCTACCACACTCTCCATTACTTTGGACAACTGACCCCAAGTATTTAAACTCCTCCACCTTCACCACATCTGCTCCTAGTAATTATTCCGCTCTGCTGCCCTCTCTCCCATTTATGCACATGTAATCTGTCTTGCTCCTGCTGACTTTTATTCCCCGTCTCTCGGGTACATACCTCCACCTCTCCAAACTCACCTCAAACTGTTCCCTACTCTCACTACAAATCACAATATCATCCGCGAATGTGTAGTCCATGGGGGTTCCTGCCTGATCCCATCCGTCAGCCTGTCCATCACCATTGCAAACAAGAAAGGGCTAAGAGCCGATCCTTGATGCAATCCCACCTTTACCTTGAACCAGTCTGTCATTCCTACTGCACACCTCACTGCTGTGACACTGTCCTCATACATATCCTGCACCACTCTCACATACTTATCTGCCACTCCTGACTTCCTCATACAGTACCACAACTCTTCTCTCGGCACACTGTCATAAGCTTTCTATAAATCCACAAACATGCATTGCAGCACTTTCTGGCCTTATCTATACTTCTCCAACAACACTCTTAAAGCAAACATTGCATCCGTGGTGCTCTTTCCTGGCATGAACCCATACTGCTGCTCACAGATCATCACCTCTCCTCTCAATCTAGCTTCTACTACTCTTTCCTATAACTTCATGGTGTGGCTGATCAACCTTATGCCCCTGTAGTTCTGCCTACTTTCTTCATCTCTCTGATTATCCCAATTCTTTTTTGCTAACTTCTTCCTCCTTATGCTTTCCTGTGCTTCCTCATTCCACCTCTTTATCTTCCTTCCTCTGTCCAGATGTCATAGCAAGTACCTTCCTAGCTGTCTCCCTCACCACTTCTGCAGTGGTCGTCCAGTTGTTCAGTATCTCTTCACTGCCACCGAGTGTCTGTCTCACCTCCTCCCTGAATTTCATGCAACAGCCTTCCTCCTTCAACTTCCACCATTTTATCCTTGGTTTAGTCACTCTCTTCCTCCTCTTCACCTCCAAAGTCATCCTACAAACCACCATCAGAAGCTGTCCAGCCACTGGGGTTGCACAAGCCAGTGCACTTTCAGTGCCGGTCCCAACATTACGAGGACATTATAAAAAAATAAATAAAAAAAAACACGTCTACAAAGTATACATAATGTTTTTGTGCTAACCTTTTGAGAACATTATTAAATACTAAATAATGTTGAATGAAAATTCTTTTAACATAGCAAGAATGTTTCTTCATAAATTTGAGAGAACTTTGCCACAGTGTTTACCAAAGTTATTACTATGCTCATTCTGTGGAAAGGAAAGGAAAGGAAAAGAAAGGAAAGGACAGGACGTGTGGCCAAGTATGGTGACCCATACTTTGAATTTGTGCTCTGCATTTCACCCATCCAAGTACACACACACAGCAGTGAGTAGTGAACACACACACACACACACACACACACACACATACATCAGTGAGTAGTGAACACACACACATACACACACACACACAACCGGAGCAGTGGGCAGCCATTTTTTGCTGCGGTGCTATACGCTTGCTAGAAACAGTTTTTATATTCGTGGAAGCTTTGCGTTTAGTTAGCTAATAAAATATTAAAACTCAATTCAATATTATGTGTACCGTTTATTTAATTGTCATCCTGGTATCGCGGACTCGCTCTCTCGTTTCATACAAATGCAGCTGCTGCCATTTTGCAACAATTGTTTTGTACATTGCAATGGATTATAAGATAACTAACAAACTGGTAAGATTTTAAAACAGTTTCATATTAAATCAATATCTTTTATCACCATAGTTATTTTTGTTGTAAAATGTGTAATAAGTTGTATGACTGCCATCTAGTTTGAACTTGCTGCTTGCTAGCAACTGCTTTCTTCACAGAAGCTTTGCGTTTAGATATTTCACCCGGTTGTTCTTGCAGAATAACCCCCTTCAGGGTGATACAAGACCCCTCCGCTTCACGTCAGGGTCCTGATCACCCTGTCTGGGGTTATTCGCCGATAACAATTGGCTGGATGTATATTATCCATTACTTAAGAGAACATGCTCTAATGTTTATTCATTTATGCATTTATTTTTGCAGGATTTCTGTACGAGACAGTCTCTTGCTGTGCTCTGTATATCCAGAGGCCTCTGATGTTGATGTATGTAGCACCATATTTAGAGCACATGCCAGGTTTGGATTTTTAATTTCATATTTTAAACTTCAGCAATGAATTTAACAATTTAAATGAGTGATTGTATTCATTGTATTAATGAATGTTCAAAATGTGGATTTTTAAAATTATTTATGTGTTCTTATACATAATGGCAGAGGCTATTTAAATGAGTGCAAATTTCAATAGATGTAATTTTAAAGTAAGTAAAAATAGCAGTATTTTGTATTAAATATAAACAGTAGTAAGATTCTATTTGCTATGATATTTATACTGTTTTGTGGTGGGTACTTTGATCTTAACACATTTAACTTTTTTTATTATTCTCAGGTTAGGTAAAGTAAGTCGAGTCTGGCCTAAATTGCAAGCCTTTTAAACTGATTACAATTTGTTCAAAGCCTTAAGACACTAAAAATCAAAACCTCAGTAGGCAGTTTTTGAAATACATTTTTTTTATTTTTTTTACTTTTCTTTTTATAATAAACAAAATGTAAAGGCAAATAAAACTTAATCATTAACATATAAATCCATCAAAGGTGTAGTCCACTCTTGGCTTCTCGTCTTCAGCTTCTGTTGTCTCAGCTCTGGGCTTCTTTGCATTGGGGGTATTGACATATCAGTATCTGAAGAGGCAATCAGCTCATCAGTCTTTTATACTCCTGTTATTTACCACAGCCATTAGCTCATCTTCTTGACTGGCAAGTTCAAATTGCAGAGTTTAAATTTCCCCAAGTTTCCAGTATCCTTCTCAAGGCCTCACAGGTGCAAGCTGTCCACCTTTTCATGTCATTGAACTCCAGTAAACTCAACCAAGATGGCTGATGTCCTTTTAAGGTTATAGGAGTAGAACCACAGTTCTTTGTGTCCTTGAACACACACACACACACACACACAGAACCACCCACACTTCTGTGTGCTGGCAGTCAAGTTTCGCTCCTCCTTCTCATGGGTAGGCACACTCATAACGAACAATTACTGTACATCTCTGTCCATGCAGTACAAGGCATTTATTTGAAACAAACAAAAATAAATAACAATACTTAAATCTTACATCTAAAATCTAAAACAAGGAGGCAGGGTAATTGCATTTCTTTGATATTATACAACAATGCTTAAAAATATAAATAGTGTAAATAGTGGAAGATACCTCAGTGTATTGTAGTACATTATAAACCATTATTCAATAATAACAAAATATTCAGTGTACATTGATGTAAGGAAGTAAGGGAAAATTAACTCTTTTATTTTAGCTCAGGTTTTCAGAGGGGGGAATCGAATCTTAAGATTCAAAATCAACCTGATTGAACTGATTCCAAAATTGATAGTTTACACTTTATCAACGGTCGTCCAGCGAGACGCTAACATCAATTTGAATATTTGTACTATCCCTGGCCAAAGGCTAATACATGCTTTTGATAATTTATAAGCTACGAGCTAGGTAACAATGGATCTGGGCAGAGTTTAACTTTAAAATTCACGACACAAGACAACAATTCTTATAATGAAACAACAGTTTATTTGGCTATTCTAGATTACATTAAACTAAACTAATGAAAACACACACACACACACACACACACACACACAACACACACACACACACATACGGTTGAAAGGATGAGGATTTTAACGGAGTTCTGAGGAAGTTCCCAAAGTTCTAACACTCGTTTTCTACGAGTTCTTTAAATTCAACCTGTGAAAACTCATAAAAGCAGAGACTTAGCTTATGTTTACTTTGATGAGCCAAAACATTATGACCAGTCACAGATGAAGCGAATATTATTGTTCATCTCCTAACTAAGCCTGGGTAGATTAAATGGTAAGTAAGCAGTCAGTTCTCATAATCAACATGCTGGATTCAGGAGAAGTGGGCAGAAATAAGGATCATTCATTCATTCATTCATTCAGAGAATAGGGCTGCACGATAAATCGCGATTAATAATAAATCTCGTGTAAATCGACCTGTCTAGTGTGATTATGACATTGCAAAGGCTGCGATTATGTTTTTATGCGCAGCTTGTCCATGAAGCACGGCTCTTTGATCAGTAGGAAGTTCTGCTCTGTCTGAAATCACTAAGAGTTTGAGTCGCTTATAATGTGCATTTGTAAAAGCAACACTCGTCAAACATCATCATTATAAATATACTTTATAATCATAACAGTAAACCCCGCCTACTTTGATTTGATTGGCCATCTCAGTCATTTTGACATTGACCAGCTCTGTTAGACCGCTGAGGCTTTGAACTGAAGGGCCTAGTACATAAAATGGTTCTTCTATGGCATCGCTTGAAGAACCTTTTGAAGCACCTTTATTTTTAAGAGTGTATGTGCAGCGGTCGCACGCGCATCCATAGACTAGCACAAGTTCATTCTCACACTTTAATAGTATTTATAGCTCTTAAAGGCAGGGTGAGCAATTTCTGGTAGCCAATGTTGATATTTGAAATCACCAAAACAAACACGCCCCTACCCCAAAACAATCGCTCGAAAACCCCTCGAAACGTGGATAGTTTGGGCTAGTTTTGAGTAGCAATTGGTAGCAATCGCTTGGCTAATGTCCGTCCCATGCACTGAAAGCTCTCTCCTCCACATCATGAGTAGACACGCCCCTTATTGCTGATTGGCTACAAGTTTGTTTTGCTATTCCACCCGAATCAGTTTTCTAAAGTATTTTTGAAAAATTACATACCCTGCCTTTAACAGGCTGTGTGACAATGAAAAGTTATTACCTCAAATTGTACGTCAGTATGCAGTTTTCCCTATTGCTCGCGTGCCACTGTTGGCAGTGCTCGTGTCCGTTGTAGACATTAATATCCGTCACAGTGTTGCCAAGTTCACGGATTTCCTTTGGAATTCGGCTACTTTATTGCTGTTGCCGCGGGTTGTTTTTCATGTCCGCGGGTTGAAGTGACCCCAATAACGTGTATTTTAGCCCCTAGAATGCGATTTTTTTTTAATGGGGACTCCCTGGAAACGTGGATAGTTTGGGCTAGTTTTGAGTAGCAATTGGTCGGGTTTTGTTATGAAAACCTGGCAATCCTTTCCCTCAAGCAGGTAACATTATTATTGCTAACATAGTGGACCCATCGAAAAATGCATTGGCATCATCTGTATTAAAGAGAAAATAATCACTTCATCCGATGTTTAAGTGAATAAAATAGCCTTGACAGCCTTACTTACTGGAGTTCCACAACTATTGACTTCTCTCTCACCAGACTTGTGTGTGTGTGTGTAGGTTATTTAAAAGAGGAAAGCAGGCATTTGGACCAAAGCACTGTGAGGCAAGGGAGGGGGAGACTCAAAATGTTTCTAAATTTAAAACGCATTTTTGCCCTGTTTGTGTTGTTTTACTACTTACACAATTATTTAAAGTATAAAACACTGATATTTACAATGCATAGCATGGTTTTTAATCATATTTTAGGGGGAACAACCCTCAGATGGGGGGGTCCTGTCCCCCCCGACCCCCCCGGGATTTCTCCTATGCCCAAGGCTCATCAGTGCACAAGGGCAATGAAGGCTATACCATCGGGTCCGAATCAAAGTCTACTTTGGCACTAGTTACACAAAATTTTTAAATGGTCATAAATTGATAATTTAATTTTTTTTAATCTTTTGACATATAATAGGTCATTGCATTACAAAAACCTCCTGTAATTTTCAGAACTCAAAACTTCCTCGTTAACCCTTTCACACGAAAGTTTAAAACATTCTAGCTGACCCCCAAGAGTGAGTTTTTTTGTAAGGCGACCGTTATTTAGAACGTATCACTTTATTATTTCCATGTCAATGTGTCATGCTTGTCATGTGACACACTGCAGCCACAATAGAGTGATGGAACTGTGTCTTATTTTTGTAGACCAAATCCCGGAAGAAATTTAACATTTTAGTTCTTCCGGTTCCATCATTCGAAAGTCAATGGGTTTTATGAATGGGTTTTTTCGTTTAATGCTTGAAATAAGGTATGTGGTTAACACAAGCTTAAGATACTTTCACATTTTATCCTGCGACATAAAATACATCAATATTACCCTAACCATGATTTTTAAGCTGTTACATGTCTTGAAAAAGGCGGTTGCTAACAAAAACCTAAATGGGACTATAGAAGCTGTCGGCGACATTATCATCACGCCAAACAGGTAAGCTCAGTCCGCTTTTACAGCTTATTTATGCTTATTATTGTGCTCTTACAAACTATTCTAATTCAGACATTCAGGGAAAATGTTTTTAGATAAAGACTGAAAGAGCTGTCTGAGGCTTAGTGGTGGTGATGTTGAAATTGTGGAGTTGATCTGAATCAGGTGTGTTAAATAAGAGAGACATGCAAAATATGCAGAGCGGGGTGTAGCCAGTACTAGTTCAAGGTAATAGAATCATACAGTTAGCTAACATTAATTAATTTTAGGCAGAAGCTCATTAAAGCGATTATTACAAGTGTGATCATAATGATTACAATATAGAGACATTTTGGCAGCTGTGAATGTCGATTCAAGTTGGCGTCATCTGGGGTCCTCGCAGGGGTCAGCATCATTTCTTCACAGTTGTTGGGTCATCTGAAGTCTTTCTATGAGGCTGGATCCATGCTGGAGCTGGTGTAATCTCTAGTTACCTCGAGATGGGCATCCCGGGGTAGGAACAGAAAGGAAGATAGAAAAGAATTAGCATAGATGCTGTTCATACCGTTTCAAGAAAAAAAATATGTTTGTGACTTTTATCTGATCTAACTGGGAACAAGGGTGAGATTGAGGTTGAGACCATTTAGTGCCTTATAGGTCAGTAGCAATATTTGAAATCAATACGGAACTTAATATGTAACCAGTGTAGAGATGATAAAATTGGGGTAATATGGGCTGAAGAGATGTGTCTTTAATCTAGATTTAAACAGAGAGAGTGTGTTTGAGCCCTGGACATTATCAGGAAGATTATTCCAGAGTTTAGGAGCCAGATGGGAAAATGATCTCCCTCCTTTAGTGGACTTAGATATCCTAGGTACTACTAAAAGTTCAGAGTTTTGTGACCTTAAAGAACGGATTATAAGGCATTGGAAGATCAGTTAAATATACAGGAGCTAAACCATTTAGTGCCTTATAGGTCAGTAGCAATATTTTAAAATCAATACGGAACTTAATAGGTAACCAGTGTAGAGATGATACAATTGGGGTGATATGATCATATTTTTTTTTTACCTGGTAAGAACTCTAGCAGCTGCATTTTGGACTAACTGCAGCTTGTTTATTGAAGATGCAGGACAATCAGCTAGTAGTGTATTACAGTAATCTAGTCAAGAAGGCATGAATGCATGAAATAGCTTTTCTGCGTCAGAAACAGATAACATGTTCTGTAGCTTAGCAATGTTTCTGAGGTGGAAGAAGGCTGTTTTTGTAACATAT
>NW_015640447.1:57913-64003 GCF_001515625.1 Sinocyclocheilus rhinocerous | reverse complement strand
GGCATGAACAGACTAGACTCACCGACAGCACGTTACAACATCAATACACGACGAAGACTATGGGAACATGATGGCTACTTATAGCAGACAAGGAGGGTCACATGACATGAACAAACCAATGGGAAACAAGACACATGACTAAGACTACCAATCAGAACATGACACATACACAAGGCAGAGATACATGAGGGCAAGGGAAGCATGACACTGACAGCATAAAACAAGTACAAAATAAAAGACATGGAAAACATGAACATGAAACAAAACCCAAACACCAAACCCCACATTACAGACAAGCAGCTAGTAGTGCATTACAGTAATCTAGTCGAGAGGCCATGAATGCATGAACTAGCTTTTCTGCGTCAGAAACAGATAACACGTTCCGTAGCTTAGCAATGGTTCTGAGGTGGAAGAAGGCTGTTTTTGTAACATATGAAATATGATTTTCGAATAGATAAGTTAATGTCTAATATAACACCCAGGTCTTTAACTGTAGATGATGACATAACAGTATAATCCTTCTAGCTGCAAATTGTATTCTAAGAGATTCTGTGTGCAGGTTTTTGGTCCAATAAGTAATACCTCAGTCTTGTCTGAATTTAATAGAAGAAAATTACTGGTCATCCATTGTTTTATATCTTTAACACATTCTGTCAACTTGGATAGTTTAGAAATTTCATCTGGTCGTGATGAAATATATAACTGAGTATCATCAAACTAATTCCGTGTTTCCTAATGATGTTGCCAAGTGGCAGCATGTATGAAATAACAGAGGGCCTAACACGGATCCTTGTGGCACCCCATAATTTGCTGATGTTAACTCAGATTTTTTACCATTTACATTGACAAAATGGTAACCGTCTGCTAAGTACGATCTAAACCACTTTAATGCCTGTTCCTGAATACCAGTGTAATTTTGTAGTCGGCCTAAGAGTATGTCATGGTCGTCTATAGAGTCGAACGCAGCACTAAGATCAAGTAAAACTAGTATTGAGACACATCCTTGGTCAGAAGCTAGAAGTAAGTCATTTGTTATTTTAACGAGCGCAGTTTCTGTGCTATGATGAGGCCTGAATCCAGACTGAAATTTTTCATAGTCATTTTTTTTGCAGGAAGGAGTACAATTGAGTGGACACAACTTTTTCTATATTTTAGACATAAATGGAAGATTTTAAATGGTTCAGTAATTTGTCAATTCATTTGGATCAAGTTGCGGTTTCTTAAAGCTGCAGTCCGTAACTTTTTTTGTGTTCGAAATTTACAAAATGTATATAATAAGCGAGTACACCATTAATCCATTTTCCAAACCGTGTTTTTGGCTTGTCCTGAATCACTACGGTACACCTATAATAAGTGTTTATATTCGGACTATTTAGACTGGTTCGGGTAGTTACCGCTGCAAAATAGCCCAGTGCCTGCGTGATTCGCCATAGACATAAACAGAGAGAAGTAGCTCCGGCTACAATGTTCTTCCGCAAGACGCACGCAGTTCTGTTCATTAACCGCTAGAGCGCCAAAAGTTACGGACTGCAGCTTTAATGAAAGGCTTAATAACTGCCTTCTTAAATGGTTTTGGAACATGACCTAGAGATAGAGATGAATTAATAATATTGAGAAGAGGCTCTTCTGCTACAGGTAACAACTCTTTCAATAGTTTAGTACAAATGGGGTCTAGTAAACATGTTGTTGGTTTAGATGTAATGATTAGTTTGTTTAGTTCTTCTTGTCCTATAGTTGTAAAGCACTGTAATTGTTCTTTAGGGGCAGTAACAGAGGCTGGATCATAAAATGTAGTCAAAGGTTGTACATTTACAATTGTATTTCTAATAGTTTCGATTTTCTCAGTGAAGAAATTCATAAAGTTATTACTACTAAAGGCATGAACAGACTAGACTCACCGACAGCGGGTTACAACTTCAATACACGACAACGCACAATGGGAACATGATGGCTACTTATAGCAGACAAGGAGGGTCACATGACATGAACAAACCAATGTGAAACGAGACACATGACTAAGACTACCAATCAGAACATGACACATACACAAGGCAGAGATACATGAGGGCAAGGGAAGCATGACACTGACAGCATAAAACAAGTACAAAATAAAAGACATGGAAAACATGAACATGAAACAAAACCCAAACACCAAACCCCACATTACAGACAAGCAGCTAGTAGTGCATTACAGTAATCTAGTCGAGAGGTCATGAATGCATGAACTAGCTTTTCTGCGTCAGAAACAGATAACACGTTCCGTAGCTTAGCAATGGTTCTGAGGTGGAAGAAGGCTGTTTTTGTAACATATGAAATATGATTTTCGAATAGATAAGTTACTGTCTAATATAACACCCAGGTCTTTAACTGCAGACGAGGACACAACAGTACATTCTTCTAGTTGCAAATTGTATTCTAAGAGATTCTGTGTGCAGGTTTTTGGTCCAATAAGTAATACCTCAGTCTTGTCTGAATTTAATAGAAGAAAATTACTGGTCATCCATTGTTTTATATCTTTAACACATTCTGTCAACTTGGATAGTTTAGAAATTTCATCTGGTCGTGATGAAATATATAACTGAGTATCATCGGCAAAGCAGTGGAAACTAATTCCATGTTTTCTAATAATGTTGCCAAGTGGCAACATGTATATTGAAAATAAGAGAGGGCCTAACAAGGATCCTTGCAGCACCTCATAATTTACTGATGTTAACTTGGATTTTTCACCATTTAAGTAGACAAAATGGTAATGCTCTGCTAAGTACGATCTAAACCACTGTAATGCCTGTTCCTGAATACCAGTGTAATTTTGTAGTCGGCCTAAGAGTATTGTCATGGTTTATAGTGTCGAACGCAGCACTAAGATCAAGTAAAACTAGAATTGAGACACATCCTTGGTCAGAAGCTAGAAGTATGTCATTTGTAATTTTAACGAGCACAGTTTCTGTGCTATGATGCGGCCTGAATCCTGACTGAATTTTTTTTATAGATATCATTTATTTGCAGGAAGGAGTACAATTGAGTGGACACAACTTTTTCTAATATTTTAGACATAAACGGAAGATTTGAAATGGGTCTGTAATTCGCCAATTAATTTGGATCAAGTTGTGGTTTCTTAATGAGAGGATTAATAACTGTCATATTAAATGGTTTTGGAACATGACCTAGAGATAGAGATTGATTAATAATATTGAGAAGAGGCTCTTCTGCTACAGGTAACAACTCTTTCAGTAATTTAGTGGGAATGGGATCTAGTAAACATGTTGGGTTAGATGTAATGATTAAGTTTATTTAGTTATTCTTGTGCTATAATTGTAAAGCACTGTAATTGTTCTTTAGGGGCAATAACAGAGGCTGGATCATAAAATGTAGTCAAAGGTTGTACATTTACAATTGTATTTCTAATAGTTTTGATTTTCTCTGTGAAGAAGTTTATAAAGTCATTACTACTAAACTGTGATGGAATGTTCAGTTCAGGTGATGTCTGTTTATTTGTTTTATTTGCGGAACTGCTCGGCCTTGGCTGCTTTTAGAGCCTTTTGTAGCGGGATATGCTTTCTTTCCATGCAATTTTAAAGACCTCTAAATGAGTTTGTTTCCATTTGCGCTCTAGGTTACGAGCCTGAGTATTACTGTTGTACCATGGTGCAGTATTTTTCTCTCTAACCCTTTTTAATCTGATGGATGCAACAGTTTCTAATGTATTAGAGAAATTGTGCCCATACTGCTAGTCATTTCATCTAGTTCATTTGTGTTTATGGGAACACTGAGCAGCTGAGACAGATCAGGCAGGTTATTTGTGAATCTATCTTTAGTGGTTGGGATAATTGTTCTACCTAGTCGATAACGTGGATCTATATGACAAATATCAGAGGTATTAAGTACACACATTACAAGGTAGTGATCAGTAACATAATCACTTTGCTGTATCACATATATATCAGTAAGATTGGTTCCATGCGATATAATTAAGTCTAGTGTATGATTAAGATGGTGAGTGGGTCTAGTGACGTTTTGCATGACCCCAAATTAGTTTAGTAAATATGTGAACGCAACCCCTAACGCATCATTTTTATTATCAACGTGAATGTTAAAATATCCAACAATCAATGCTTTATCAACATTGACCAGCAGGTCTGAGAAAATCTGCAAACTCTTTTAGAAAATCAACATAGGGCCCTGGAGGTCTAAACATATTAGCCAAAACAAAAGATAGCAGGGATTTTTTTTTCTTCTATCTGTAAGCATAATATTTAGCACAAGCATTTCAAATGAGTTAAACCTGTGTTTAAACCTCTCTGTTTTCTGAGTAACATTAAGAATATCTCTATATATTGTTGCGACACCGCCACCACAACCAATCAGACAGGGCTCATGCTTATAACAGTAGCCTGGATGAGTAGACTCATTTAGACCAAAATAATCATTAGGTTTAAGCCAGGTTTCAGTAAGGCAGAGTATATTAAAACTATTATCTGTGATCATTTTGTTTACAATAACCACCTTAGGTGTGAGTGATCTAATGTTTAGGAGCCCAAGCTTTAGAAATAATTTTTGTTCACTTAATTTTTGTGATTTTCTCGTTTAACCACAATCAGATTTTTTCTATATCCTATAGTAGATTTATTATTTGATCTCATTATTCGGGGGAACAAACACAGTCTTTATCAAATGGACTACATATGCGCAACTATCAATGTTGGTAGAACAACAAAAACTGTGATTTGAGGTTTGACTTACTAGTCATATGGTGCTTAGCGTCTTGGAGATGCTGTCCGACAGAAGATGTTCTCCTGTTCTGCTGGGGTGCAGGCCATCAGCACGGAAGAGCCTATGTCGCTCCCAGAAAAGATAATCGTTTCCAGTTATTAACAAAGAGCAGTTTCTGTTCATTACACCACAACATTAGCCATTTATTAAGAGCAAATAATCTACTGAACCTTTCACTTCCTCGTTGGTACGTCGGAAGAGGTCCAGATACGATGATCCTCGTCGAGGGCGATGTGTTGCACACCGTCTCGATCAGGCTCCTGAAGTCCTGATTCAGAACCTCCATTTGCCGCAGCCTGATGTCGTTCACCCCCACGTGCAGCACAACAGCTTCATTGCTCTCATCGCCCTTCAGGATCGTGGGTGCCTGTGCAGCAACATCGAGAACATGAGCACCAGGAAAACAATGATCGCGCACCTTACCTTTAGATGAGGTAGCGTAGACGTGCTGGACGATTGAGTCACCGATGACAACAGTGTCGCATTCTGTCTCGCGAAGAGCAGTGAAGCGGTTCCGGGTGGAGATCTCGAAGACCGGGGGCAGCGGAGGGGGAGAGGTCCTCGCCCGGGGCCTGGCTCTAGCCTTCTGCTGCTGAAGCACCCAGGATCCATGGTGTCCCAGCGCCGGAGTGAAGGAGACCTGGGACGATCACTTCCTGGGTGCACAGGCACTGAGCAGAGAAACACACGGAGTAGAGGTGGTAGGAGTATTAACATCATGCGGGAATCTTACCGCGGATTTGTGGGTGTCAGCGCGGGATGTCTCAAGCGCTGTTCTCTGCTCTCGTAGCTGGGCCTGCTTCTCCAGTAGATCGCAAATCTGTTTCTCCACGGCCTTCAGCTCCAACCGCACCGTGTGCAGCTCGAACGTGTCCTCAGCTGCATTCAGAAATAGACACACATCCGGCACATTCACCATTTAAAACAAATAACAGTAAGTTTCTGAGTAAAAAGTAGGGATGCACCGATACCACTTTTTCCAGTACTCGCCCGATACCGATACTTTTATTTTTGGTACTTGTAATATATCACAGTTTAGTTTATTTTGCTATCCTCACTTTACATAACTTAACTATAGTGTCCTGCACCCACCAGTAAAAAAATATCAAAAATTATACCTGGTCTCTGAGTCATTTTTGGTTTCACTGGCTAAGTGAGCGAACATCAATAAAGATCACACAACAGAAGTGCGCGCTCTCTCTCTCTCCCTCCCTAACATTAAGTAACGTGTGCATGGTTTTACTTACATCTTTTTGACATATTCGACCGAACTACAAACTTTCCAGTGATGTCTGTGAGAAAGGGATATTCACTCGACAA
>NW_015640447.1:55178-57753 GCF_001515625.1 Sinocyclocheilus rhinocerous | reverse complement strand
AATACTGAATGTTTAACATTATATTCATTGCATACATATACTTCGTAGACATCTTTAATCTCTAATAACTCCATTCTGCTGTCTGTTGTCGGTGTTTCTTTGTCTGAATATGGCACTTATCACATGCTGTGTGGTATCGGGGCATTTTAACGAGTACGAGTACGAGTACGAGTACAGGAGCTCAGTATCGGGCCCGATACCGATACCAGTATCGGTGCATCCCTAGTAAAAAGTGTGTAAACAAGACAAACGGTAGCTGGGGACCATGCCCATGGTAATTACCAGTTGGCCTACACATTTACGTAATATCCACCACTCTATGGCGATGCATGACAGATGTATCGCTTTTATTTCATTTTCATTTTCTTTTTTTATTGGAAATATTCACAAACTTTTTAACTTTAAAAACTTTGATTATGATCTTGTTAGATAATCTATAATGTGCGATCAGCGCCGCCATGTTAATTTGCACTGCAATACGGATAATTGTATATGTGGGATTTACAACATGTAGGTTCATCCATTTCTCCAGAAATACATGACAGTAAGTGGCTGGTGAACTGGGAGAAAAGTAGAGTGAACTTTATAGTTACCTAAACAATGTGTATCTGATATAAATAAAACATGACATCAATTTATATTTGAATTGATTGTTAGTGCAGCTTCCATAGATATCAGTGTGTATTTTACAAATTATAAATGTATTGTTTTGCTAGTACTTGATGTGTATTTAAATGTCTGAAAACAAAAATAAACATATGATTGAATATACTGCATTTTTGAGATATATAACAAGTCAAGTCAAGTCACCTTTATTTGCATAGTGCTTTATACAATACTGATTGTATCAAAGCAGCTTTACAGTGTCAAACAGTGTCAAGAAGACAATAGCAAAGAGTCATTGTCCAGCTAAAGTCAGTTCATTGATGATTCAGTGATGTCATAGCATAACAAGCGCAAAAACACAGTTTGAATCTGGCAGTTATGTGACGTCACTGAATATTCTACAATACCACATGTGGAACTGTACTCCCAGGGGCACAAAAATAACCAAGCTGCCAAAATGACTTGTTTTGTCTTAGTATGACGTTATAGCAGTGGTGGGCCGTCAGGGCCAGCAAAGCCTTCTCTGCTGGCCTAAACACTATCAGAATCACTGATTTAGTTTTAATATATTTTTCCATGAATGTGTATTAAATTATTTCCAATAGTCTATTCTCTTCAGTTCATAGCTTTTCTCTTGGTTGCACTGCTTCCAGCAGTGTATGTTTATATTAGAGCTTTTATCCAATCATATTTCAGCAATCGTGTTGCCAGGGTCAAATAAATCTGCCTTAAGGCCTTCAGAATCCACAGTGCAGGGCGTCTGTTAGCTTAAATCAATGGCAATGAAAACGTTGGAATTCATGTAGGATGCCACTGAAGGCCTAGGTGTAAAATGCACGGCCCGCCACTGCGTTATAGTATTATGAAAGACTGCCTCTGCAGAAGAAGATTAACTCCCACTTCTTCAAAATAGTCTCCTTAACTACGATACGAAAGATAAAATACGAAAGACACAAATGTAGGATTACTTGACCAACAAAACAAGAGATGCCGCTAAAGATTACAAATCATTGTGCAGCCTTTGCATTGTCTTCTTTGTGATCTTAAACATTAAGTGTGAATGAACTTATTTTTAATCTTGCTAACATTATACAGTTGCAGTCAAAATTATTCAAAGATAGCGAAGGCACTGAATGTTCCTAGAGACACTGTTGGAAGCATAGGTCGCAAGTTCAAACGTAAAGGAACAGTGGTTACACCATAGATATGTATATATGCCTCATTCGACTGCTCCAAGCACGTAGACGTGTCCGCCATCTTGCAACGGTCAACTTGACGTCATTCACCAAAATAATCAATGAATATTCGAAGATGCCACAATCCTGCACAGCCGATGGTTATAAAAACGACATAAATTTAAATTCCTGAATAAACTGGATAAACTTTCAAGGGTACAAATGTGTTGGTTTGTGTTTTTAATATGTATTAACTCAACATTGCAGGTTTTTTTAACTAAAGTACCTTTTAACCCTTAAATGCATACCTCGGGTCTTTAGCGACCCGCAACATCATTCTCTACCCTCTCCCTCCTTAATTTTTTAAAGTTAGACATCAACTTTCTTAGTATTCCTCAATCTATTCATTATAAACAATATAACAAGAAAAAAAATAGTAAAATATAAAAGAATGCCTGTTTTCTGATACATTTTTTGTAAAAAGTGTATAGGGTCGCTACAGACCCGAGGTATGTAAATGTGTAAGTATTTTTTCCTGTGCGACTATATTTACATATCTGATGACTCAATTTGTACAATGCATCTTTTTTTCTCAAGGTGGCACTGTTTGATACACAATGATGACGTGATGTTTCACTCATAGTTACCGCAGGCATAAAACGAACGAATATCATCAGCAAAAATTGAACTGGTTTGAATGGCTTTACTGCAGAGCAATTACTATATGCAATGAAATATAAATGTCACTGCCATTTGATGCTGTATGTGGTGAATAAGCTGCCAGTGATCAAAAC
>NW_015640447.1:26523-55165 GCF_001515625.1 Sinocyclocheilus rhinocerous | reverse complement strand
AAATCATCTGCTCAAATTGAACCCTTTTAAGTTTCAAAAGGAAACTAAATATGCTTTATTTTATTCTTCTGTAATTGTTCTTAAAATATCAAGATAATTTTTGCTATTGCAGCAGTTAGAGGTCCATCTGTGCTGGATATATAGGTCCGGGTCGCTAAAGACCCGAATATGTAGTAATGTTTGGCGAAACATTCATGCATTTAAGGGTTAAATGCCTTGTTAGCCAATGGCTTCATCTTGTTGTATTGTGTTAGTTTAGCAAAAGCATCTTCTGAAGTCTACTGAAGATAGGGCATCTACCTATACATATCTATGGGTTACACTACCTGGACAGGGCAGAAAAAGGAAGCTATCAATGGCTGCAACCAGATATCTGAGAAGGCAGGTTCAGAAAAATCCTCGAGTGACTGCAAAAGACCTGAAGCAAGACTTGGTGGCAATAGGCACTGAGGTTTCAGCTTGCACAGTAAGGCTTGTACTAAATGCAGAAGCATGGAAAGCACAAGAAAAGTCAGCTCCAATTTGCTCAAGATCATATAAATATGCCACAGAAATTTTGGGATTCTGTTCTGTGGAGCGATGAAACAAAACTGGAACTTTTTCGGCCCTATGGATTAGCGGTATGTCTGGAGGAAGGAGAATGAAGCATACGCTGAAAAGACCACTTTGTCTGCAGTTAAGCATGGTGGTGGCTTGGTGATGCTCTACGGCTGCATTGCATCCTCTGGCACTGGAAACCTGCAGCATGTGGAAGGCAAGATGGATTCATTGAAGGATCAGGAAATCTAATGAGAAAATGTCATGGCATCTATGAGGAAGCTGAAGCTTGGGCATCACTGGACCTTCCAACACGACAATGATCCCAAGCCTACTTCAAATTCCCACGGAGGCTTGGTTGCAGAAAAAGTCCTGGAAGATTCTACAGTGGCCATCACAGTCACCTGAATCCAAAATCTCTGGTGGGATTTACAAAAGGCGGATGCAGAACGTAAACCCAAGAATATCACTGAACTGGAGGCCATTGCTCATGAGGAACAGGCTAAAATTCCTCAGGAACGCTGCCAGAAGCTGGTGTCTGGCTATGCATCTCGTTTGCAGCAGGTCATAATAGCATAAGGGTGCTCCACTAAGTACTAAAGATGCTTGCCATGATTATTATTATTATGAATAATTTTGAGTTTGCAGAAGTCATTAAAAGTTGAATTTTCAGTTGAATTTGGGAAAACCACTTCAAATATTTGCTGTGATGAGCTGCAGTGCATTCAGAAAGTATTCAGACCCCCTTCGCTTTTTTCAATTTTGTTAAATTGCAGCCTGAGTGATACTACAATCGTTTGAATTCATTTTTTCTCATTAATCTACACTTAGTTCCCCATAATGACAAAGTGAAAACAGAATTTTAGAAATGTCTGTAAATTTATTAAAAAGAAAATACTGAAATAAAGCATTTACATAAGTTGTAGAAAAGGCCCACTAAACAGTGATACAGTAGAGACTTTAGCGCACCTTTGTGACTTTAAGTCACATTACGCTGATGAATCAGCTTTCCCCTTTAACAGTTCAGTATTAACAGGAGCAGTTCAGAGTGCACGGATAAAGACAACAAACAAACAGTTAATCTTTCGAATAAGCACGTGTCCTATAACTCCCGAAATATTGGTGTCTCATATTTTAGACCAGTCAATGCAATTTATGAAATAAATAAATTTAAAGTGTGTGTGTGTGTGTGTGTGTGTGTGTGTGTGTGTGTGTGAAAAAATTCTGCTGTAACCACCTTTGTTATCATTAACATTTTCATAAGTAACTATACAATTTAATTATACTTTTTTTTTTCAATAACTGTTACTGATTACAATTACATTTATTTTGTAATTAAATTACGAAATTCTGTTACATGTAATTCGTTACTCCCCAACACTGATTGTTAGAGAGTGCATTCATATACAAGTGAGTGACTTTGCTTATGTTATTCTTACCTTTGGAGAGCTGTAATTTCAAGTAAAAGCTTGATTTTTTAGCGTTAGTTATTATTATGTATGTGTATCACACGCATTGTGTATTGCATCATATACGGTGCTAGTGAAAGCATAAGATGGTTAAATAGTGATATTGGTGTATAATATTGTGAATTGTGAGACACTTTCAGTCACTTTGAGTATGTATATGTTGTAATTTACAGTATAAGAGACATAGAAGGGTTCATGCTATATATGCAATATCGATTATCCCGAGCTCAGGTGTCAGGCAACGTGCTATTATATATATATATATATATATATATATATATATATGCATAAGTGACATACATGATGTATGTATAAGTGACAAATTGAGTTATTGTTGTTTCTGTATATTTACTAATTGAGTATTTTTAGTTCTGTTTGTTTAGAACCACTCATACTAAGATATATTCCAAACTGCTCAGTGCTACGCTGCCATACCCTCTGCTACTTGTACTACAGTTGTTCACTCAACAAATTACAAAGACTGTAAATGCCTCTACCAGCCTCAAGTCATTAAAGTGTACTTTGTCTCTGACCGGACGACTTATGTATATATTTATATTTATTTTAAATAAATGCCTCTCTGAGCTGATATGCAATGGGGAAAGGGAGCAAATGTAATTTTAAAAATAATGTATAATGAAACTTTGGTTGATCACATCAAAAGTTACTTCCATCCGCTTTTCTGCTCCTGTTAATATATGGGTTTGTTTTGTAATTTTGTCTGGCTCAATTAGATATTGGTGGATGGGGTTAGTGTAAATAGCCTCTGCCAACAAGGTGACCTGTTTGCACTTGGAATATTAAGTTACCCAAAATCATTTTTGTTCACAGATTTAGCTCTTCAGTCTGAATATTTCCTTGTAACAGTGGTTTATTCTTCAGGTTGGTAGATCTATATGTTCCTCCACATGATATCACATTTATCATGCTGTCATTCATGCACAAACACGTTTAAATAATCTGCAATGACCTAAAAAATTGATAATTCATTAAATTTACCCAGTATTACTACTTTATTTTCACTCAAAAGTCACGATTTATGTTAGTATGATTCTACATGTGTTAGTGCTGAATTTCTCAACACAAGTTGTTTATTAATTTTCTTTCAGTTCTTTTCAGCCATGCTTGGGAAAAAATGGTGCATTATGGAGACTTTGATAGATTCATGATACTCATTACAACTGGAGTCCTGATTTTGCTCTGTGTCATCTACATCATTTACTGTAAGTCTTTCCATTAGTCTGTAAAGACAGCTTTTTCATCTTATCCATGATTGATTATTTATATATATATACAGTGGGTACGGAAAGTATTCAGACCCCCTTAAATTTTTCACTCTTTGTTATATTGCAGCCATTTGCTAAAATCATTTAAGTTAATTTTTTTTCCTCATTAATGTACACACAGCACCCCATATTGACAGAAAAACACAGAATTGTTGACATTTTTGCAGATTTATCAAAAAAGAAAAACTGAAATATCACACGGTCCTAAGTATTCAGACCCTTTGCCCAGTACGTACCCACTGTATATATATATATATATATATATATACCTGTATTAGAGATGCACCGATATATCGGCCAATAGGTTTCGGCTGATAAAAGCAATTTTTCACACTAAAGTTAAAAACAGCCAATGATCAGGGCCGATGTATCCTGTCAATCAAAAGAGGTCAGGAAAATGCATTAAATTTGTGCTACATGTAAATAAAATGTTAAGAAACATCACTACTTTGAGGTTCAGTATTAAGAAATAATTTAATCTTCAGAATTTAGTTAATGTGAGTTAATATTAATTTGAGTAATGTGTTTGTTTATAACTGATACTAGTTACTCTGAAACAAGTGGTTGAACTAGAGGAATAAAGTTTTTATTTGCATTTATTTCAAAATTGTGTCATTATTAATTTAAAAAAAGTATAAAAGGTAGAACCACCGAGAAGTCATCAACTCGATCTAAGGTATACTGCTGGAATGGCTAGCAGTACATCTCTAGCTGAGGGAGCAAACACCCAGCTCTCAATCGAGAGGGGGCTCGACCTACAGCATGATCGTTAGAAATCAGAAGGGTAAGCGTACGGCAAGCTAGCCAGAAAACTAAAGAAAGGGCCTAGTTCGCCTGATGCTGCTGATTCCAGGTGCTCTGGGAAAACAGAGAACTCATCTCTCACATGAGAGGGGAACTCCGAATTCAGAAAGGAGTAGCGTGCTCATAGGCAACCCTTTGATAAAAGGGGAGCACTGCTAAACACTACCACGAGAACAGCCCACGGAGCGAGGAATCCAACTCCTCATAAGGGAGAGAATTCAAACGCTCGAAAGAAAGCACCATGCTCACAATAACCCTCAATGGTGAGGGGAGTGATGCGACAGAAGACACACTAGTTGAGTGGAGCCCAAGATACTGGGGTCAAAACCAACTCGGAGAAAGGGAACGAGGCTAATAACGCGTAACCCGACGAGTGAAGTAAACACTGCAAGTCGAGCACCTGGTTTCTGAATCCAACAGAGGGGGTGCTCACCGAGGACCTACCCTAGAAAAGGACAGAAAACACTGCAAAGGAAGCTAGCAGATGGATTATACACACAACCACCAGCGCATTAAATACACACATATACTGTATATATATATATATATATATATAGAAATGGATCGTACTCACCCACCATGGTTCCCGCGCCGGAGCCCCGTCCGAAGAAGCCTCTAGTCCGGACCATCAGTAAGGTGGTCACCTGAAGAGGCTTAGATGGCAAGGACGGAGTCTTAAGAGAGGACGTCTCACCCATAGAGAGATAGCTGGTCTCTCTATAGGGGCATCTTCTCATATCCGTTTTCACGCATCGCCTCGATGTTGGCATAACTCATATGCTAGAATCGATGGATGCGTGAGGAAAATGGCCTCTTCCATTCCTTCTCGATCTCTGTATGGAGATCAGGAAGAAAGGAAGGCTCACCTGAGCTGGAGGGTTATGGCCAGAAAGATAACGTTCATCGAGATGACCTCACGACATCACTTTATTTGCCCGCTTCCACGGCAAGTAAAGCCTCGCCGTGGCGCAATCCATAACTTTCAAAAAGCTCATCATACGCAGGGCAGGAGGATTGGGAAGGCTCAGCCTCAGCTTCTTCGCCCTCCTCAGACATTTCCTGCTCTTCCTGGGCTGAAATCAGCAGAGCACTGGCCCCTGGTTCAGACGATGTTAATGAAATAACATCATCCTCCAGCGGCAGGATGAAACCCCTCTTTAAACTCATCGGTGGGTCCTGAATCGCGGGAAGCAGATGGATGCCCCTCTTTCCTCGAAAAGAGAGACAAACGAGAGTGGAGCTTTTTCATTGGAAAACGCTCGCAGTGCACGCAGATTGCCCCCTCGGAGACATCGCGTGCGTGCGCTTCGTCCCCAAACAAACAACGCATAGATCGTGTGTGTCATCAGATGTTAAATAACGATGACACGGATGCACAGATCATCTAAACGCTTTGCTAGTGCTCGCCATAATGATATGAATAGAGATCGCTCTTACCACAGAAATGCACGCTTCAAACAAAACATTCAATGAAGATGAAGAAGAGGATGATGTGTTCTCCCTATATACTATAGTCGCACCGTTAGTGACGTCATGGCTTTCGCCGACCAACGTGTTGTTGGTGTTTTTTCAATGTATGCTTCAGACGGGTCATGACGAGACGTTCCCCATAGTGACCCCTAGAGGACGCAGTTCGAAGTTCCCTTGAAAGGGAACTATAGGTATTGTTATCAGTATCGGCAGATATCACTCTATAATCGGAATAATCGGCTATCGTATCGGTGGAGAAATGTAGTATTAGTGCATCTCTAATGTGTGTGTGTGTGTGTATGTATGTATATATATATATAGTGTGTGTGTGTTATAATTTTTCTACTACTGTTTAATCTTGTGTGTTGTTTTGCCTTCAGAAAAAAAGTTATAGAAAAGGGAATGTCTTCATCTCATACTTTAAACATCATATGATTGTGAAGCAGTAGTTCAGTAAAATTATGTTGTAAAGCAGCAATTCTCCAATTAATACTAGACAAAATGAATATGGTTTCTGATGGAATCTGATAAAGAGACTAGATTCCGGCATCTCTGCAACTTTCAATAATGCTTATTATTTGTAACCCTTAAGTTTAATGTGGAACTGAAGAAGTAGTTTGATTTAAAAAATTTTTTTTTTTTTTACATTTTGTAGTATTGACTGGAAAGGAGATGTCATGCCGTGGACCGATATCAGAATGTATATGGGGTATATTAACATCTGTAGCTGCATTCATCTTTTACATTCTGCCGTCATTACACGTCACCCTCCTGTATGTTGCTTTTGGAGCTGCCAGAGGAGGTTAGTAACCCTTTATCAAATCTGTGCCATTTCTAAATGGACAATAATCAGAGAGAAAAAAAAGTATAAAACATGGTAGATCAAATTTTTGAGGACTATCGACACACTGAGAATTAGCCTCACAGTAACAAAGTCTGATGTTTATTAAGTAAATGTAAGTAGCAAAAGGTTAAAGAGAGATGAAAAATAGATGGCTTTAATGTGATTACAATGACATTTAAATATATATATTTTTTTGTCAATGAATCTTACTTGAACATTGCTAATCTTCTTTTTTCAGGGTTTTTTGTTGCCATAATGTTCCCAATTACCTTTTTTATGTCATTTTTTTGTTTGGCTGGCCTAAACCAGAGGAAATGCTGTAAGTATGTTATAAACACATCTGTCTATAGTTCTGTGTAATACTGAGAAAATTCACTTTCAGTGATTATAGATGCTTAAAAGGGACATTTCACCCAAAAATGAAAATTGGGTGAACTGTCCCTTTTAAAGCTTTTAATTTCAAAACCTGTTTCCATTCGTTCTGAATATTTAAATGGTCAGTTCTGTAGAGTTTACGGATCAATTCTCTGTCTGACTGAATCAGGACTTTTTTTCTTTTCTTTTCATTATTTGTTGTTCTATATTTAGATCTTTCCTTGATTATCTTCATGTTTGGTGTTTTTTACTTCGCTATTCAAAAGTTTAAACGGTTCATTGAATAAAAACATTCAAATATTTTTTCAGGTTCAGTTTTACTCAGTAAAACTGCATGGATATTCTTCACTTTTATGATGATGGTAGTAGTTATCTGTTTCTGCATCAGAACGATGAAAAATGAAAAAGGTATTGGCCTATTATATATTTCTAATACTGGAAAGTATAATAACTTCATTTTATATCTCTGGGTGATGAAAAAAGGGTTCATCTTTCAATAAATTTCTTTAATAGATACTTCTGTTCACAGATGTTGCTGCAGGATGGATATGTACGACTGTATTTCAGCAAGTGCTGTGGATGATTGCAGTATATAATGCTAGTAATGATGAGCTGGGTACAGTATTGATAATCTACTTACACTAATTTTGTAATTTGTTCAATATCCAAGTTCAGTGTCTTGTTTAAAAATCACTTTTGTATGCTTGTTATGGTTCACTTCAAAGGTCAAAGAGACCCAAGTTTCAGCTTTAAAAACATGGCTTAAATACCCAAATAAAATATAAAATATGATGAATAGTTCAGAAATATAAAACTCTCAAAAATATTCTAAATTAAAACCCTAAAGTATACAAAGGGCAGAAGTGAAGGGTTTGGAAGTGAAGTGTTCATTTTGACAGATCATTTGTTATATTGGTAAAGAGTAACTGAAACTGAGTTTACAATTACAATTACATTTTTCTGCATCTCAGTACAGTTAATTTCCAACGAGTGAGGGTAAATCTACACACACGACTGGTCTGCCTAATGAAAATCAATCAAAACTAATTGGACAAACATCTGAGGATGTAGAATGTGATTTTTTTTGTTGTTTGTTTGTTTTTTTCTTTTTCTTTTATGCCACAAGACTGTGATGAATGTATCGGCTGCATTTAAAACAACAAGTAATGTCCCTGAGATAAATTTACATTTATCTGCAGATCTAACCCTCACCTTTAAAAAGATTTTGTATGCGCTGGGATCCATTGGTGTTGTTTTGCTGAATGTTGTTGCACTGATGACAGAAATTATACTAAAAACAGGTGAGCGAACACACCACTTACATCAATTTGATGTTATTTAACAAAGCAGTCATAAAGCTTGATTTTAATAATGTTTTATCCTCAGTTAATGGTGAGCGTGCAGTTGGCGATCTGAGAGTTGTTGTCTTCTCCTCTGAAAGCATCTTTACTCTTTCTCTGCTGATTTTGCTCATGTTTGGACACTGTAAGTACATTTGGAATTGTTTCATTGTTTTCATTCCAATTCATTTAACTCTGTCATTCAAAAAAAGACATTTTAATCTGTTTCTGTGTCTTTTTGTTCAAAGTGGAAAATTTTTGCTTCAGCTTAATTTATTAGGACTATGGCTTAAGTGGGTTATAAAATGCATGAAATGCTTTTTTTTTTTTGCACCAATAATGTTTAAATATTTGTCAAATTTATGATTTTCCATTCTCATTTCCACAAAAACCCTATGTTTGAAGGGATGTTGCCTGTTTCAGATGCAAGTAAATACTTACTGCTGTGATTGGCAAACTTTATTGCACTGCATCCACTTAAAGTATTTAAGATTAATCATCTGGAAAAGCATCAAAAGCATAATAACATATTTACTTACATATTACTTTCTTAAAATATATGCCTGCATGTTGAGAAGACTGATGTGGTCAAATTGTGACCACATCACAATTTGGTCAGTTTCAGAAGGGTAAAAAACAAAAGGCAGCAATAGATGCTATTTACAATAAGTGTAAATAGTGATAGACGCTATTTACACTAAGTGCAAATAGCGATGGATGCTATTTACACTAAGTGTAAATAGCGATATATTCTATTTACACTAAGTGCAAATAGTGATGGATGCTATTTACACTAAGTGCAAATAGCAATGGATTCTATTTACACTAAGTGCAAATAACAATGGATTATATTTACACTAAGTGAAAATAGCAGTATTTTTTAACAATATGCTATTTACACTGTGCAAATAGCTTTAGATTATATTTACACTGTTAAAATGGCAAGATTTTATGCTATTTATATTACGTATTGCAAATAGTAGCAATTATCTGCACCTTAGTATTGTAGTATATTATAAAACAGTACGCAATAATAATGTATTGAGTGTAAACTATAATTTTAATTCAAATTATTAAATGGATGCCACCTTATTGGGACAATAAAGTCCTCCCTACACCTACCCTAACCCTACCCGATACTTTATTTTCTATTTTTTTATTATTTCCTTCATTTTTTATTGAAAATAAATGCCTTTCTGATGCGATATGAGATTTGAAAAGGGAGAAAAAAAAGGTTAGGCAAAAGGCAGATTCTAACTTGGGTCGATTGCGTCACAACGCACACGCCTTACCATCTACTTTGACAAGCGTCTTTTTTCAGTATTGACTATCCCAATCACACGTTGGTGGGCGGAGTTAGTGTAAATAGCCTCTGCCAACAAGGCGGGCTATTTGCACTTAGTGTAAATAAACACTCCGAAACAAACACAAATCAGTCCATGCGTAAGCTGGTGTTTGATTGAACTGAGACTCAAAGAGACTCAGTAATTTTCTCAGAGCTGCTCACAGTTTACATGAAAAAATATGAACAAAACAAAAATATGACAATGTTTAGGGCAGATATTTCTATCAAACTGTTATTTTTCTGACTTTTAAAGACATTTTTTTGCATTAATTCAGTGCATCAGTAGTGCTTTATTTATTTGGATGTTCAATCAATGAATCAGCTTTAGTACATCTGTATTTCAGGACTAAAAACATATTTTGTCTCACTGCTCTTAACACACAGGGATTTCAGACATGAAGACTCCACAGTGTTGCCAGGTTAGTATCACTGCACTTAGATTTGCTGCTAACACTTTACAATAAGGTCCCATTAATGTTATTTAATGCTTTAACAATATATAAAAAACACAACTGTTCATTGTTAGTGCACTGTAACAGTCCATCAGAGGAGGGATAAAGGGGATTTCACATGGAGGACATGGAGCTGGAAAGGGACATGACCAAACAGACACAGGCAAAACAGTCCAAGGGGGAGTGGAGGGTGAGGAGGAGCCATGAGCAGGAGAAGCCAAGCGGGGAACCAGAACTTAGCCAGGACAATAGCTCACCACAGAGTCGACGGAGGGAGGAGCCATGGTGGAGACTTGGATGACAAACTCTGGGGGACGACTGATGAAAACAAAGCTGATGGCAGTGGAGCCCTAGGCACAGATGGAGAGCAGATGGGACCAAACAACACAGATGGCCTCAGAGACCGAGGAAGAGCCACAGCAACGATCGTCCAAAGTGGAGCCAGGGAGCCAGAGGACTGAGGTGGAGCTAGTGGGAAGGCAGAGAATGATAGTCCCAAAGGTTCGGACAGGATGATACATTATCAAGGCTGAGCTGGATGGATGAGGGAGTCCGGTGGAGTTGTAAGGATGATAGTCCATGGTGAGGGAGAGAGAAGCCAAGGTGAAGCTGAAAGTTTGGTGGGCCAAGGTGGAGTAATGACATCAGAGCCGGGGATCCTCTTGACCAGGGCTGAGGAACTGGCTGATTTTGGAAGAGGAGGTGGGAGAGGGAGGCTGGGTGGGAACTCTAGATACACAGGAGACTTAGGGCTGGGCGGGACTAGCGGGTGCATAGGAAACTCTGAGCTGGGGTAACAGGAAAATCAAAGCTAAAGAGGACCAGCAAGGAAGGGAGAAAAAAGGAACTATCCTCTTCCAAATAATTAAAATGTTCACTAGAGGTCAACAGCAGCTCACCCTCAGTGGTGGGAGTGTGTGGGGGGGTCTTCCTCCATACCCTCGCACACCATGAGCAATTCCCTGGCAATGCAAGATGTTGCTGGCTCACACACCTGGTCAGAAGTTTCTTGATGCTCAGGCTCCAGGGAGATGCCTGGCTAATTCCATTTCTCTGGCATTGGCTCAAGCATTGTGGCAGGCGTGAGCTCTTCATTTGCTGTGGGCTCTGGCGTTTATCCTTGTATATACTAGCAGATCTATGGTGATGGGGGAGAGAAAAAAAGACAAGGAAAAAACACTGCAAAATAGGCCTGGTCTTCTGTCAGGGGTGGCTGTATAGAAACACATGACGTAGGGGAATATAGTCAAGTCAAGTCAAGTCACCTTTATTTGTATAACACTTTATACAATACTGATTGTGTCAAAGCAGCTTTACAGTGTCAAATATAAAAAGAGTTTGTCAATAATGCAAGAAGACAATAACAAAGAATAATTTCCAGCTAAAGTCAGTTCATTGATGATTCAGTGATGTCATCATCCGGTTCAGCTCTCTTCTAATAGTGTCTGTGCAATCAGTCAAGCGTCCCCAACTAAGCAAGCCAAAGGCAAAAGTGGCAAGGAACCAAAACTCCATCGGTGACAGAAATGGAGAAAAAACCTTGGGAGAAACCAGGCTCAGTCGGGAGGCCAGTTCTCTTCTGGCCAGACTAAACCAGCATGGCGTGGCTTAATTACAGGCTGCAACACAGGTGCAGAGGACTTGTCTGGTTCCCGTGGTCTTGTGCCGATGGTCGTCGAGGTGACGAGGTCTTCGCAGGGGATCTGTCTCTGGGGCGCATCTAGTTGACGTGGTCTCCACTGACATTCAGGGCTGTAGAGATTGTCTCTAGGTGCTGATCCACCATCTGGTCTGGAAATTGACTGGATCTGGGTGGCTACAATGACCATCTGAACTGGATACAGACTGGATCCGTATGACTACAGTGACCTCAGAATAAGAATGAAAGAGACTAATATTAGCGTTGATGTCATTCTTCTTGCAATGTAGCAAGTACATTGGGTGTTATGGGAAGTGTTCCGGTTCTGGTTGACCTAATTAATGCAGCCTAACAAGCCTTTAATGGATTTGAATTATAGAAATGTGATAGTGTGTTGTGTATGTCAGGTTAAAGAGATTGATCTTTAATCTAGATTTAAACTGACAGAGTGTGTCTGCCTCCCAAACAACCCTAGGTAGATTGTTCCAGAGTTTAGGCGATAAATAGGAAAAGGATTCGCTGCCCGCGGTTGATTTTGATATTCTAGGTATTATCAAATGGCCAGAGTTTTGAGATCGCAGCAGACGTGAATGAATATAATGCTATGTGATCTCGCTCAAGTATTGAGGAGCTAAGCCATTCAGGGCTTTGTAAGTAATTAGCAAGATTTTAAAATGTATTCGTTGTTCAATAGGGAGCCAGTGCAAAATTGACAGAACCAGACTAATATGGTCTTACTTCCTGTCTTACTAGTAAGAACTCAAGCTGCTGCATTTTGGACCAGCTTGAGTTTGTTTATTAAGCGTGCAGAGCAACCACCCAATAAAGCATTACAATAATCTAACCTTGACATCATGAACGCATGAATTAACCACCCAATAAGTCATTACAATAATCTAACCTTGAGGTCATGAACGCATGAATTAACATTTCTGCATTTGACAATGAGAGCATAGGTCTTCATTTAGATATATTTTTAAGATGGAAAAATGTGGTTTTACAAATGCTAGAAACATGCTTTTCAAAGGAAAGGTTACTATCAAATAGCACACCTAGGTTCTTAACTGATGACGAAGAATTAACAGAGCAGCCATGAAGTGTTAGCCAGTGTTTTAGGTTATTACATGCAGAGGTTTTTGGTCCAATAATTAAAACCTCTGTTTTTTTCAGAATTTAGTAGTAGGGAATTACTAGTCATCCAGTTTTTTATATCAACTATGTATTCCATTAGTTTTGTGAATTTGTATGTTTCATCAGGCTGCGAATAAATATAGAGCTGAGTATCATCAGCATAACAGTGAAAGCTAACACCATGTTTCTTGATGATATCTCCCAAGGGTAACATATACAGTGTGAAAAGCAACGGTCCTAGTACTAAGCCTTGTGGCACTCCATACTGTACTTGTGATTGATATGATATCTCGTCATTCACTGCTACGAATTGATGATGGTCAGATTTAAACCATGACAATGCAATTCCACTAATGCCAACATAATTTTGTAGTGTACTCAAAATAATGTTGTGGTTGATAGTGTCAAAACGCAGTGCTAAGATCCAGTAGCACTAATAGAGAAATACAAGCACAATCGTATTATAAGAGCAGGTCATTTGTAACTTTGATGAGAGCAGTCTCGGTACTATGATACGGTCTAAATCCTGACTGGAAATCCTTACAGATACCATTTCTCTCTAAGAAGGAACATAGCTGAGAGGATACTGCCTTTTCTAGTATTTTTAACCACTTAAGCTCAGGTGCGTTTTTTGGTATTTTCGCCTAAATTTGACACTCAAATTCAAATGTTTACCCTACACACATACAATGGAGGAAATGAAAAAAAATGGTTTCACTGTAAAGAAAGCCATTTGAACTTCAAAATATGAGTGTAATTCTTTATAAATAACATTATATATTTTTCAAATATTACAATAAACACAAAAAAAACATAGGCGCTTTTTGATTTAAAAATATATATATATGTATATGTATATGTAGCATAAGCGAATTGGACCAAATTTCACATGTTGTGTTTTCTACAATCAGTTTTTATTCTATTCTTTCAAATAAATCTGGTCTATCGCAGTAAAGAGAAGAGAAATAAAACATGAAGCTATGGTACCATTTGATATTCAGCAGATCTACAGCCTGAAGGAAACATCAGCTTCTTAGTTCAAACACACCTTTGTAAAAAGGTGCAAATGTTACTTAATGTATCAATTAATAAGACTTAAGTTTGATACTTGCACATCTTGTCTGTCTGACAGAGAGTCCTGATGCAATCTGAAGGCTCAAGTTGATCTTTGCTGAAGTTGCTTGATCGAAAAGAACCAGTTTGAGTCAGATGATCTTGGTGAATGGAAAGTCAAGGCCCGAGGCCTGGCGCGAATTTAGGGTGTCCTTAGGAGCGTTCTAGCTCACATCTTCTCAGAATCTAACAGAACCGCAGACTGGAGGCGGGACACTGATGTGAGGCCTTTAAAGCCTGACAAGATTCACGCCTCTCAGGATGAGCTTGTCCAATGAGAAAGGCTGAAATTCCAAGCAGGAGTTTGGAAATACTGGGGAGTTTTATGACCCACTGTGTGAAAGACAAATTGGTAAAACAGCCAATTTGAAGGTTTTGGGGACATATCCTAATGACATTGACAAATTAATAATATTCAGAAGAGGATCTATGACTTCTGGAAGCACCTCTTTTAGTAGCTTACATGGAATAGGGGCTACCATGCATGTTGTCGTTTTTGATGATTTGACAAGTTTATACAGTTCTTCCTGTCCTATAGCAGAGAATGAGTGGAATTGTTCCTCAGGGGATCCATAGTGATATCTGATGTGATACTGTGGCTGACGGCTGCATGGTTATAATTTTATCTCTTATAGTATCGATCTTGGAAGTAAAGAAGTTCATAAAGTATTTACTGCTGTGCTGTTGGAAAAGGTCTGTCTGTTGATGCTTTATTTTTCGTTAATTTAGCCACTGTATTGAATAAATGCCTGGGGTTGTGTTTGTTCTCTTCTAAGAGAGATGAAAAGTAAGTAGATCTAGCAGATTTTAGAGCTTTTCTATAAGTAGAAGTACTTTCCCGCCATGCAATACGAAATACCTCTAGTTTTGTTTTCTTCCAGATGCGCTCCATTCTCCAGGCTGCTCTCTTTGAGGCGTGAGTGTGCTCGTTATACCACGGTGTCGGACTGTTTTCCTTAATCTTCTTTAAGTGTAAAGGAGCAACCATATCTAAAGTGCTAGAAAATAGAGCGTCAATAGTTTATGTTACACCATCAAGTTTTTCTGAGCTATTGGATATGAATTGAGACAAGTCAAAGATTATTTACACCACAGTATTTTGTGGTAGAAGTGATGGTTCTACCATATTTGTAACAAGGAGTTGCATTTGCAGCTTTAGCTATTTGGAGTACACACAAGATTAGATAATGATCCGAGATATCATCACTCTGCTGCAGAATTTCAACACCATTAACATCAATTCCATGTGACAATATTAAATCTAAAGTATGATTACGACAATGAGTAGGCCCTGACATGTGTTGTGTAACCCCAATGGAGTTCAGAATGTCTATAAATGCTGATCCCAATGCATCTTTTTCATTATCAACATGGATATTAAAATCACCAACAATTAGGACTTTATCTGCAGCCAGCACTAACTCAGAAAATCAGCATATTATTTGAGAAAGTCTGTATGGTGCCCTGGTGGCCTGTATACAGTAGCCAGTACAAACGTCACAAGGGATTTATCAATAATACTTGTTTCTAGGGTTGCCACATTCAGCGAGGCAAAAAATAAGGCAAAATAACTCCAAAATGCAATCACGCGCAAATGAGCTTATCTAATACTCAATTGCTATTAGTATTATCCACCCTGCAAAATCCTTGGCCTGAAACCTATGTTATTCTGCGGACACCACTTAGACATCCAGCCATTGAGTGATGACAGTCTGCTATGTATCTTGTCACCACGGTAAGCAGGGAGGGGACCAGAGCATATTACAGTGTCTGACATCGTACTTGCAAGTTCACACACCTCTTTAATGTTATTTTTAGTGATCTCCGACTGGCGAAGTCGAACATCATTAGTGCCGGTGTGAATAACAATCTTACTAAATTTACGTTTAGCATTAGCCAGCACTTTCAAATTTACCAAGATGTCAGGTGCTCTGGCTCCCGGTAAACATTGGACTATGTAGGCTGGTGTCTCTATTTTCACGCTCCATACAATAGAATCGCCAATAACTATGGCTCTTTCAACAGATTTCTCAGGGGGTGTGTCACTGAGTGGGGAGAACCTGTTTGATGTTTTGATCGGAACGGAAGAGCGGTGTTTTGACCCGCGACTATGCCGCCTCACAGTCACCCAGTCGCCCTGCTGCAGGGGCTCTGCAACCAGAACCGAACAATGTATGGGACTCGCTAAACTAGTCGCATCCAAAGCTGTATCTAAGGCCTTCACATTCTTACTATCCTCAATTAAAGTTTGGATGTGTGTCTCTAGTTCTGAAATCTTCTCTGTCAGCCAACAATTTCCTTCATTTTTCACATGTGAATCCCTCGCCGCTGACAGAGAAAGCTACATTATACATGTGACAAGCAGTGCAAGTGACAATATCAGGAGAAGCCATGACTCACCATGATTGTTGAATGATTCCGACTTAACGCAGTTGTTTGATGAACTCATGAAAAACGGAGCGAGCGAGAAAATAAAATAAAAGGAAACAAAGCTACACAGAGCTACAATCGCAAACCACTCAGTAGCGCAGCAGGCAGGAACCGCAAGCACCTACTAGTGTACTACTGTGAATAGAAATATAATACATATATAATACAAACAGTTTTTAATCCAGTAAATCCAACATATTATGGAAAATCAGGAGACAAATAACCAAGAAGGGACAGGTGGACTTGATGAGATTAATAAGTCAAGGGAACAATGAACACATGCAAACCAGATAACAATGAAAACTAAACAAAATCAAACAGAATATAATTATTACAGTTAGTTTATGTTAGCTCAGGACCATGATAGATTTTACTAATGTATAATACATCTTGATACTAACATTAACTATGATTGATTAATGTATTAAAATAATTGTTCAGTGTTAGTTCATTTTAATGCTGTAGTTAACTAATGAAACCTTATTGTAAAGTATTACTGATTTACCATAAACCTGAAATTTACTGCATGCATTTAATATAAATTAAATATTTACATACTGTATATCCCATCTAGGAAGAAGTGAGGTTTGATGATATTCCAGTCACTGATACAGAACAGAACCACTATTCTCAGGTGAATCTCTTATAGACAGATGCACTGATTTAAGATTAATTTTTGGTCTACAATCGCTATTTACTTTATATTGAACTTATAAATAATATAAGTCTTATAAATATTGTTTTAAACTTGTGTCTTTATCCTAGACCCAGAATGCAGCAGCATCTGATGAAACTCCAGCCAATGGATCAAACCAAAATCAAGATGCAACGGAATCACATGAAATGAATCCTGTACTGAATCAAGATCTGGAGGCTGGTGTGAGTGACACCACAAAAACTAAGACAGATTCAGTGGAATCACAAACATTCAATAAGGGAAAACGACTCAAATTGATCCCACATTTACTCAAACTCTGAGCAATGCACTGTATAAAAAAAAAAAGAAAAAAAAAGTTGACCTAGCTTGAAAAAATAAGTCAACCTATAACTCACCTGTTACGTCACATGGCTCAAAAAGGGATGTAACAAAAATAGGGACACACAAGAAAATTTAATGCAAAAATGTATTAACAAAATGAACTATACTGAACTTAATATATATATATATATTGTCAATGCAACTAAAGATTGTTTAACATTTAGCAAAGCAATGTGTTACAGTGCTTGTTCTTTCATATCAAGTGTTTGATTTTCAAAGATAACTATAGGAACATTATTTGCCTCTTAACACTGGAGGCAAACATTCTAAACTCATAGTTAAATTATTGCCTACAAAAATTGCAGTGATATGCACATATTACTTAACACACTAAACTCAAAATGCGGGTGTGCTAGTGTGTGCCAGGGCCAGTCACGTTTCCACTGTCACTGGGTTTGATCGGGGCTTCCTTGGGGCCAACAGCCAGGGTTTTTTGGCCACTGAATACCTGGGGCTTGAGGTGTGGTTATGAACAAAGGCAGAGTTTATAGAGAGTCTGGAGAGTGTCAGCGCCACAGATCATTTCATATAGCTACCAGCTAAGATCAGCATTAAAGGGGTCATATGATGCTGCTAAAAAGAACATTATTTTGTGTATTTGGTGTAATGAAATGTGTTTATGTGGTTTAAGGTTAAAAAAACATATTATTTTCCACATACTGTACATTATTGTTTCTCCTCTATGCCTCGCCTTTCTGAAACGCGTTGATTTTTACAAAGCTCATCGGTCTGAAAAACCGAGGTGTGCTGTGATTGGCCAGCTATCCAGTGCGTGAGGCATTTGTTGCATCCAGTGGGTACATAATTGCTGATTATAATGACTTAAACTGTCTTTTTACGTGTTGTGTTGCATCGCGCCGCGTAAACATAAAACCATGTCTGCATTTGTGATCGGAGAAATGACAAACAACAAGTGCTACTCTACACTGCTCAAAACTCGCGTTTGAATCATCAGTGATTGAAACCTCTCATTATAGGTTATTTTGGTCATAAGAAGTGAACATTAATAAAAGAAATCAAGCCACAATGTGTCACATTTGTTACATTGTGAGAGTTTTATTTTACCGCCTGTCGGTCGAAACACTTGTGAACCGCACCAAAGCTTCATTTAGCCGTTGTCACGTGACATGGGTGTTTTGAATCACACTTCGGAGCAGTGTTTCGAAACATCTATGCTTCAGGATCTCAACACTGCGTCAAAACGTCAGTTTCACGTCAGCCATCCCTACCGCTTTCCTCAGTGGACGTTCAAACAAATGTTTTATTGTGAATATGAGATTGAGCTGAAGAATGAATGCTGTATCAGATGCAGGTAATCACACTCGCTCAGTCCATCTCTCTCTCATAATACTCGACTCAACATAATGCAGTGAGCTTTTAATACAGTGATACAATAAGCTTTCAGTGAAGCAACTCAATGTTCCTTCGTTACTAAAGTTCTAAAGTGAGCAGAGCCGGCCCAAGGCATAAGCGAACTAAGCGGCTGCTTAGGGCCCCCGTGGCCACCAGAGGGCCCCCAAGAGTAGCCTACATGAAATGACAGTTTATTTTATTTTATTTTATATTAAATTCGATATATTATGTCAATGGACAGTGGTAATTATACAAAGCGCAATATTAAATAATTTAATAATCTATAGGCCTACATATTTTATTATTTCCATAGCGACGTGACCATGTTGATAATATGTGCTGGACGCTGCTGTATGGATCTGTCAGATTAACATCACGCAAATTCACCTATTTCTCCCGAAATACTCGAAAGTTAGTGGCCAGTTAGCTGGGAGAAAAACAGAGTAAACTTTATAGTAATCTACACAATGTGTATTTGATAGGAATAAAACACAGTCCATTAATTGAAAGGATTATTATTGACGCTTTCCATTGAAATCAGTGTGTAGCCTATTTAACAAACTAAATGTCTTTACTTAATTAAAGTGTATTTAAATGTCTGAAAACTAAAAATAAACTTTATTCGGTTGAAAACACTGAACAGTTATGAAATATGAAAAGCACTGAGTGCGTCTTTACTTTTTTTTTCTGAGCTCGTCTTTCTCTGGCTCAGCGCCAGCCAAAGCGTGGCGCTTCAAAGGGTTAAAATCAATCGCGTTTTGGGGGTGAAGGGGGGACAAATTCAACATGGGGGACTTGTGGCACAAATCAGGGGTGCATTTCTCAAAACCATCGTTAGGTAACTATGGTCGTTATTTCCATTGAACTCTATTGGTAACGACAGAACTTGCGACCATAGTTGCATTTGAGAAACACACCCCTGATCAGATCAGACCACCCCAAGTTTGTAAATGACAATAATTTGTAAATGACAAATTCTTCTATACATTTTTTTTTTTTTTTTGGCATCTAAATTAACATTTGTAAATTAAAATAAATTGTTCTATACTGAAAGTACTTTTTACAACTAATTACAAAATAACTTTATTTCAACATCAGAAAAACAACAAAAAAGTTCAGTTAATTAGCATAGCCTAGGTAGGGTATCCTTTTGTTTTAGGGAAGTTCATGTTTGAACATCAAAACATCAGCAAATAGACATCTTAATATATTAAAATATAACATTTTACTTAGTTGTAGATTACATTTTTTGTCTTCTCCGTAAAAATAACTTTCCTGGGTATATTTTTGAAAAATAAGCTAAAAATAAGCTTCTGTTTCATAAACTGATAACAGCTTAACATTATTTACCTTAGCCTACATTTTGGGTCTTTGCTATTAGGCTATATTCCAATATCATTATGCCTAAATTAGCTAGATATAGATTAAGAGTTGTTGTTTTATATGTACAGATGCTCTCTGCTGTGTTTAATATTTATTATTAAAAAGTATGACTTGTAATAAAAGTACAACTTTGATTAATATTTATGTTGTTAAAAAAACATTCTGTTCTGTAAATGCATTGTCTGCTGGTTTATTTAGCTACTTTTCAGCACACAACATTAAGTATGCCACTTAATACTTTAAGACTTTGAATGTTAAAGTGCAAATTAACACCTGATCACTCTAAGTTTGTAAGTTTGCAACTGTTACAATTAAAAATCACAGAAGGGTAAAAAAAACATGCCAGGCAGACAATGGTAGGATGTAAGCAACACAGCTACAACAAACAAAACTGATAATGGGTGTGTTAGATTTATAGTGTGTGAATAATCAAGCTTTGAGAATAACCAGTCATATTGGCAGCACCGAGGGGCCCCCAACTCTATTGGTAACGACAGAACTTGCGACCATAGTTGCATTTGAGAAACACACCCCTGATCAGATCAGACCACCCCAAGTTTGTAAATGACAATAATTTGTAAATGACAAATTCTTCTATACATTTTTTTTTTTTTTTTGGCATCTAAATTAACATTTGTAAATTAAAATAAATTGTTCTATACTGAAAGTACTTTTTACAACTAATTACAAAATAACTTCATTTCAACATCAGAAGAACAACATAAAAGTTTAGCATAGCCTAGGTAGGGTATCTTTTTGTTTTAGGGAAGTTCATGTTTGAACATCAAAACATCAGCAAATAGACATCTTAATATATTAAAATATAACATTTTACTTAGTTGTAGATTACATTTTTTGTCTTCTCCGTAAAAATAACTTTCCTGGGTATATTTTTGAAAAATAAGCTAAAAATAAGCTTCTGTTTCATAAACTGATAACAGCTTAACATTATTTACCTTAGCCTACATTTTGGGTCTTTGCTATTAGGCTATATTCCAATATCATTATGCCTAAATTAGCTAGATATAGATTAAGAGTTGTTGTTTTATATGTACAGATGCTCTCTGCTGTGTTTAATATTTATTATTAAAAAGTATGACTTGTAATAAAAGTACAACTTTGATTAATATTTATGTTGTTAAAAAAACATTCTGTTCTGTAAATGCATTGTCTGCTGGTTTATTTAGCTACTTTTCAGCACACAACATTAAGTATGCCACTTAATACTTTAAGACTTTGAATGTTAAAGTGCAAATTAACACCTGATCACTCTAAGTTTGTAAGTTTGCAACTGTTACAATTAAAAATCACAGAAGGGTAAAAAAAACATGCCAGGCAGACAATGGTAGGATGTAAGCAACACAGCTACAACAAACAAAACTGATAATGGGTGTGTTAGATTTATAGTGTGTGAATAATCAAGCTTTGAGAATAACCAGTCATATTGGCAGCACCGAGGGGCCCCCAAATAAAATTCTGCTTAGGGCCCCATAAAGGCTTGGGCCAGCCCTGAAAGTGAGGTTCTTGAATTAGTAACGAATCTTGAGCTCAGCTGTTAAATTGTCAATCTGAGATTTGAATCCGTGGCGGAAGGAAGTAGTTCTGAACAAAATAGGGTTTTTAAAGACACTCCGTTGTTGTTTCTTATTTATTTACACACTCATGCTGTCGAACTGTTGAACAAACGCAATATCACACTCGTAGACGTGATATATGGCTGTATATCACAGCCGTGCCGATATACAGTCATATCTCACGTCTACGAGTGTGATATTGCTCATTTAGCATATGTCATTAAATATATCATTAGAGCCCGACCGATATGTTTTTTTTTTTGAGGGCCGATGCCGATAGTTAAAAAAAAAGGGCCAATATCGATATATCGGCCTATATTCTTTATGTGTATATTATAGTACAATACCAGTCAAAAGTTTGGTCACTTTCCCATTCGTATATAGTATTCATATACTTCCCATACTGTATATAGAATGCAGTATACATACAGTATATAAACAGAATATATGAACAAGAGACCTCCTGACTGAAGTGAAAGGGGTGGCTGGTGTCACTATCTAACGAACATGGTGGCGGATCTCCACCAAATTCGGGGGATCCCTTCAGCTCGAGGAGCACTCTCGAACACCGCCCTCCACGCGTCGGTAGCCCCCCGGGATTGCCAGATCGGTCAGCGCCCAACCATAACTTTGACCGCCCGTAGCCCCGGGGGCTATCGACGCAGGGGTGGTCTCATTCGATAGGGGGCCTCGAGAGGTACACTCGATTCAGCGTTCGAGAGGGCTCCTCAAGCTGAAGGGATCCCCCGAATTTGGTGCGGATCCGCCGCGCCGTTACGTAGATATGGCCGTTCAAATTTTCAATGGTATTCCATACACTTAAGCTTTTAAGCGTTTCATCCAGATCGGCAGTAGCAAACAATGGAGCGCGCTCTGCTGGAAAAATGTAATTACACCATTTACAAGCATTTTATCTGCATTTTATGTTCTGTAAAAAAATTTCATATTGGTGGCATATCGGCGGCATAAACGCTGATACGATATATCTGCAACAGGCTCATATCGGCCAATAAAATCGGCAAAACGATATATCGGTTGGGCTCTATATATCATAACTCCAGTTTTTCCGCTGTTGCTCTGGCTGAAATGATAACACTATATTGGGACTGGAGAGGATGCACAAAGCTTCCCAGACTGTGTAATTTGGTGGTAAAATTATATAAATTATCTCTTTTTTTTTTCTTACAAGGAAATAGGATGTAAACATATGATAATTTTCTGTATAATGTGCATGCTTTCGGATTAACATTGATAATATTTCACAGGACAGCAAAACAACACTGGGGCTTGTTGTTTTGTGCTGTCCTGTGAAATAAACAGAAACAGATGCGACTGTACGAAGTACGCATGTCTTCTTTTTTATTGTGAAATAATGGTAAATCCCACTTTATTACTGCATGATTAATGTGCAGTCCTGACACAAATTAATTATTATTAATGTACCACTGTTTATTGTAAAACTGTGGTAAAAAATTGATGCTTGGATTTTAAATCGTTAAGTAAAAAACAGGAAATGCAAACAAACAACAGCTTATCATGTTCATTTTACAATCTTGTTATTTTCCAGTCTGATAAACTGCTCTTAGTTGGTGAACTGACGGGGTTGGGTTTCAGGGAGGCATTTTAAGTTTTAGTGAAGCACTGTGGAGCTTCTGGCCTGATGGTGGAAACGCAGTGTCATTTAGGACTCTGGGCTACAGGTTCAAGGCTATTAACCCCTTCCTAGCCCAATGAAAGCCCTGGCTCACACTGGCCTGACAGTGGAAAAGCTGATACTGACACCATGTTCATTTGTTGGCCAGAAGAGAACTGCCCAGTTAACAGGGAACATTCTCATTACTTTAGCTAACATTCTGGCAAAGTTTTCTCAAATTTATGAACAAATATTCTTCCAGTAACATTAACAGAATGTTTGTTCAATGCAGTAACGTTTTATAATGTTCTCAAAAGGTTAGCACTACAACATTGTTTAAAAATATCCTCATAATGTTGGAAGAAATCGATAAAACACAAATGTGCAAACGCACAATTCAGAATAATGAATATTAAAATATGAGCAGAGGAAACACACACACATAATAATAATAATAAAAATAAAACATTCTATTTTTCATGTGCTTTTCTTCAACCCAAAGCACTACAACAACAAAACATAATAGTTTACAACAATAAACAACACAAAAGAAAACAAATTAAATGCACTCAGTTAATAAGCCGCTTTAAAAGATGAGTCTTTAAAGATTTCTTAAAACAGCTAGTCCAAGGTTGGAGAATCTCTAATTCCTGATGGTAGAGCATTCCACAGTCGTGGAGCTGAAACAGAAAAAGCACCGTCCATGGAGTTTAATTTATATATAGGCTGCTGAAGGATATGTGACCCAGAAGAGCGCAAAAGACGAGCTGGAGTATAAGAGGCAACTAAACTGCATAGAAAGGCAGGGGCAGTCCCCTGAATAGCTTTTGTAATGGAATTTGATATTCAACCTCCTGGCCAATCCCCACACATAAGAAATCTGAATAAAATATGTGAACTGGAAATAGCTTTCGATGATCTGCTTGTAGAATACTTACAGCGAAGACACGACAAGGCCGTCAAAAAGAAGACGACAGAGACCGGGAGAAGAGGGAACTCATCTCCACAGCTAAAGATCTGATTCGGTTAATTCGTCAATATGAGAGTATAAATAAGCGATTAATGAAATTGGTGAAACAATTAATTGAAGTTAATAATTTTAATTTAGAAATGAGGACTTTGGCAAACGAGGTTGACCTTCTTAAACTTCAGAAAGTCAGCGCTGTTTCAAAGCGACATAGCTAGCAGGTGTCGCTATCTTGGTTAACAACTGTTAAGGTGGAAAAATGCTGATAAGTGTGTGTGCTTCGCTTACGCCTTCAAAAGTTGTTGCTATTATAACCTGAAGAAATGTGCAGCTGTAAGTAGGATAAAGGTTTTGTGTTTAGGTAATCATAACAATGACGACCCCCCCCCCCATATAGTTTGGAGGTTGTGTGTGTATGTGTGTATCCAATAAGGGTGTGATTTGATGAATGCTTTACTAAGGATACATTTTGTAAACGTCTCCTACTATATAATGAGATGCTTTTGTTAGAATTGCTTTGCCGCACCTCGGGTGAAGACTTTACTCGCTTTTACTTTTGCTTATTGCTTATGAGTTTTTGTTTTTAATAAAGCGAGACCATTTCAAATGGTGATGCGTTTAAACCTCTCTTAAAACAAGACTCGGAGTGATTTGTTATTAGTAACCTATTTTCTGAACCTGAAAAAGACTTCTGTTGAGCCCCAAGCTGTCCGGACCCGACTGAGGTAGCACGGACACCGTTGTAGGATTTCTGAAGCCGCTGACGCAATCTCCCAATCTAAGAGGTAAGGGCAAATCTACTGATTTGGAATTGGCTTTTGGGATGGTAGAGATATAAATTAGAGGATCCAGATATTCCGATGGTTAATAAATACAACATGGCGACCAACGATTGGGGCTTGAATATTAAGGAAGAAAATTCAGGGATAATAGTGAGCGAGAAACAGTAAGTCCTCACAGACCACAGCCACAGAAATAATCCAGAGGAACTTGTGTAAATGCGCGCACAGGCTTGAAAGGACCTGTAGAAGAGACAGAGGACTCAGGAAGTGAGTCTTGTCAGAGTAGAAACCTATTTCCAACTAAATTGAAGGTGAATCATGATGGGGCAAATGGCCATGACTGACCTTGTTTTGCAGGATTTAGACGGAAAATTGGACTGGATTAGTCCCACACAGAGTAGATGTGGGTCCAGTCAGATCCCATGGGGAGAAATCCGAATGATTGCCTCTGTAGTGAATATTAGAACCACGGGACGGAGAAGAAGTCCCGACCTTTATTTACTCCAGTAAGGGAGTCAGGGATGGATCCCCAAAAGTGAGAGTCTTTGACGAATCTGGGGGTGAGTTTTGAAATATTCCCACGAAAAGTTGAAGTCGGATGATGATGAAGTCTAGATGAAGTCGAAGCAGGAGAAGGATCCAAAAGAGGGTCCTTAGCTCCTAGTTTTGTTCCTCGCTGAGAGGGAAACAAACGCACCCTAGATCTTAGTGCTCCACCGCCTGATAACCCCGAAAGCCCAAATTATGAGTTCTCGTCAGAGGACGAAGAACCACTTAGGATATATTTTGGAAAGGGAAAGAGTTTAATTATTCTAACAGAAGGACGCTTGGAATTAGAAGAGGAATCTTATGTTTTAGTGAAAGCGGTTAATACAAATCTCCAACACGGGGCTGGAGTAGCCGGGGACTTTATAAAGCGAGCGGGACAGAAGTTCCAGGAAGAGTCAAATAGACTAATAAAGTGTAGAAAGAATCCCTTTGGAACGGGGAATGTAATCTTACAGAAAATAGGAGGGCCAAATGGAAAACCAGTAATCCATGCGATCGGACACGAAAAGGGCAGAAATGGTGATCTTCAAGAAGATTTAACAGCGATGCTTACAGTAGACGTTCTGGTAGATAAAATATGTGCGCTAGCCAGAGACAATAAATATCGCACAGTGGCTATACCAATAATATCAGAAGGGATTTTTGGATTTAATGAAATCAAAATGGGAGCAGCTCTCATGACAACATTATTAAGAAAAAATGACCGAACTGACTGGCCTGAAACATGGATAATCTGTCATCCACATGCCACAGTGTTAAAAAATATAACACAAAGAGTGAACCAAGACGAAGCGGCTGGAGAAGGGAGGTCAGATCAGGGAGCAGGTACGAGACAGGGATCAACAGATCCCAGAGCCGAGACTTCAGAATATGATTCATATCCTGAATGGCCAGTTTTAAAGTAGACAGGAACTTCTAAAGGAAAGAAAGATCAGGTAGAAAACCCCTTTCCCAAGTTACAACTGGGTAATACTTATGAAACATTCCGGCTAGGTAAAGGATCGTACAGACCCACACATGCTAAGAGTAGAAAAAGAGAAACTACTTTAGACAGAAGATATTTATGGGACAGTGAATATGCTCCCGGCATAACATGTGGACAGGTGTGGTGTTTGCTTAATGGAGGGGATGCTACAGAGATCTTCGCAGACACCTCATTAACTCAACGTGCTAAACGGTCGATTTTAGCTCAGAAAGATTTGACAAATAAAGCTGCACTTGAAAGAATAATTAGGAGTGAAGTAGGCAATAATTTATTTGGTGTAGGGTATCAGAGCAAATCAGACAATTTAAGATTTGATCAGATTGGTGTTGAACAACCCAAAGAGCTGAATTCCACAAAGAGGCCCAAGACAACAGGATGTTCGTAAATCAGATCCTGGCGCCACGAGTCTGAAGTGAGCCTAATGAACTAGCAGCTTCAAACAGCTTTCAATATTAAAGGGGTCCTATTATGCTTTTTCACTTTTAAAAGTTTTTGTTGAAAGACGGAGCAAGGGGCGTGGCAGTACTGAAACACCGTCTAAGCTGTTTGCCAATCACAATGCACTGGGACAGCTAACCAATCACAACACATTTTGTTTTTCGGAAGGCGGACCTTCATCAAAGCCGGAACTAATCGAGCCGTTTGTGCCAGGCTGTGGAGAAAGGTATTTTAATAATGTAAATTATGTGAAAAATAATGCGTTTTTCGAACCACCAAGCATGAGAGCATGTTCTAGTACACCCCCAAAACAAAATCAAGACTATGTAAAAGAGCATAATAGGACCCCTTTAACACAAAAGAACACATTGATAATTTCAACTCAGGAAGGAGATTGTCAATTTTGGGGCAAGAAACCCAAGATTAATGATTGAAGAGACAGCATCATGACCATCACATGAGGGAAATCATTAGTAGAGACTTTGTTGGGTGGTTTCCCCCCACCCAGGACAAGAACCAGACTGAAATTCCTTATGAGACCTTTTAACCTTTTTGTTCCTCACAAAGCACAGCTCACGTCACAGAGTGGCAGAGAGACTGCCTTTACATGTATATATGGACCAAAAGGATGCTAAAAGGACTTATGAGCAACTTTCACTTCTATGCATAACTCTATATCATGTATGTAACCCACACATTTGACTATCATGTTCTAATCACTTATTGTGTATATCTTTTTAATAACTATTGAATAGTTTATAGGATTATATTCATGTTGGGTATGTATGAGTTTGAAAATTCATGATTTAAACGTTTCTATCATTCAATACTTTGTAAAATATATTATATTCTGGTTATAGAAATCATGTTCAAATTATACTCTGCAAGAGCGAAAAAATTCGGATCATGTGACTGATAAGATAACATGTTGATTTATGTATTGAGAGGAGAAACATAGCAACACCCTGAGCAAAGACAATTTTTAACTGGTCAAGACAACATTTGGGATGTGTCCAACAGCCCAGTTTAAATACTCAGGACACCATCAAATTATGCTTTTAGTCATCGCTTTTGCTTTGGCTTTTAGCCATGCTTTTTGCCACCACTTCTTTTTAGCGTTCTTTGAGCGTGCTCTGGCTTACACGCCAGCTGCTCCTCTAAAACCATGAGGAGAAATGCCACCTAGTCTCGTCAAACTTTACTCTTTTGTTTATTTTACTTTCATTTATTTTATTTTCCGTTGAGAGTTTCGTGTTCTGAGTTAAATGTTGCCGCAACGCCGTGTCTCCGAGTTCACCTCGAGTCTGTGACCACTTCAAAACTTTAACCAGCCACAACTCCGCATCTTCAGCCAACACCCAACCATCGGCTTCCCAAGACATCACTACGAACTAGAGGTCTGCATTCCCACGGCTCTCCCGTGGGAACCGTGGGACCTGACCAGATTTTTTGCGCCGCGGGATTAAATTCCCTAATAAAACGCGGTAGAGGTCGGTAAATCTGGTGTAATTTGAACGGGAGCGGGCGGTCTAACAATATCCCGTTCCCGACGTCCATTTAGAACAGCATATCTGATCTTTATTCTTATTGACCACTGGTACAGCTTGCGCTCAGGATGCACGCGTTGCACGCATGCTTTAAACTTCACACGTTTTATTTGCATGGTCTGCATGTGCAATAACGATGCTCAGAGCAGGCTGTACC
>NW_015640447.1:26225-26380 GCF_001515625.1 Sinocyclocheilus rhinocerous | reverse complement strand
CTTGACAAGACGAATAAAATAACATACAATTTTGTGCAGACTACACTTTTATTTGTCACCCTATCTCTCTTTCTTTTTTAGTAGCGGAAATTTAAATGAGATTCTGGAAATGAGATCTAAATTTAGCGGGAACGGTCGGGTCGGGAAGAAAATTA
>NW_015640447.1:24828-26215 GCF_001515625.1 Sinocyclocheilus rhinocerous | reverse complement strand
GCTGAACTGGTGCATTTAATATAAATTTTAACCTAATTGAGGAACTCAATGGGAGGGTTAATTAAGTGATTGATGGTTGTTCAGGTCTATGAAATTGCACTAGGGATGTGCATCTCATGACTTAGGCCGATACGATACGCATCTCGATGCATAGCCAAAAAAATACACTTTATATGTAGGTTTATTTAATGTCCAAAAACTATTTTTTTTAGCAAAATGTATATTTTACTCAGAATTATTGCGCTCAGTCTGTTTAGTGCACATGTGCGCAGCAACGCTCATTGCCCTCGCATGCCTCGCCCACTCCTGACAGCAAAATGGATATGTTTGCATGACTTTCTAACATTTACAGATGAAAATATACCTGTGACATGTCAGTTATGCACTGAGGAAAACACAACGTCTCAAATGCATTAAACAGCACAGATATATTCGTTGTTTGTCATGGTGGATCGATTTGATCCATGATCGACATTAAGGTCTGCTTAAGAATAAGCATGCACAAATTAGTGAGATTGTGTGAATTTAATTTGTCATTAATGGAACCGCTTTAGCCCCGATTGATTTGTTAGGTTATTTCAAGTCAGGTTTTGGACTTTAATCCCAGTTTTTCCTCTGTCTCCGTGGTGTTGTGATGCGTCATATTCATGCAGCAGCAGCAGTGATGAGAGAACGCGCTTGTGAAACAGTTTATAGAGGAGAACTCAATCTACATATAAAATATTGGTCACAGATTATTGGTCACGTTCTAAATAATAAAAGTATAGCGCATCCACTAGTAATTGTATATAAATAAATCGGGTTTTACCGATGCAAATACACTTAACAAAATTATAATCACACTTTTAAACACTTTTGTTTTTGCCCCCATTTTTCATGAGCTGAACTCAAAGATATAAGACTTTTTCTATGTACACAAAAGGCCTATTTCTCTCAAATATTGTTCACAAATCTGTCTAAATCTGTGTTACATGAAAAATGGGGGCAAAAACAAAAGTGTTGCGTTTATAATTTTGTTCAGTGTATGTTAGAAACAATGCATCGCGATATAAATGACAACTTGTAGCCGATGCACACTTTTTAAACCGATGTATCACATCGTTAACTTTTTATGCCGATGCACCGAGCAAATCGGGGAATCTTCCCATCCCTAAATTGCACATAATGCTATAAACTTGGGATTTTACATTTTCATTCTCTTAAATTCATTCTGTCCTCACTTTCTCTCTTCCTGCAACTTGTGTGAATGTGTGAATGCATGTGTTCATGTGTTAGATTAGTTTATATGTCTTAGATTTATCCAATAAAGCCTTATTTATATTGAAAAGAGAAGTATCTTATGTTTTGTGCTTACAAGCTAATGTCTTAAACTGCCGATCTTGTTACT
>NW_015640447.1:11630-23936 GCF_001515625.1 Sinocyclocheilus rhinocerous | reverse complement strand
AACGCAAGTACCTCCAGATTCTAGCTGAACTGGTGCATTTAATATAAATTTTAACCTCATTGAGGAACTCAATGCGAGGGTTAATTAAGTGATTGATGGTTGTTCAGATCTATGCAATTGCACATATTGCTGTAAACTTGGGATTTCACATTTTCATTCTCTTAAACTCGTTCTTTCCTCACTTTCTCTCTTCCTGCAACTTGTGTGAATGTGTGAATGCATGTGTTCATGTGTTAGATTAGTTTATATGTCTTAGATTTATCCAATAAAGCCTTATTTATATTGAAAAGAGAAGTATCTTATGTTTTGTGCTTACAAGCTAATGTCTTAAACTGCCGATCTTGTTACTGTGCTAATAAATATTGTTTTCACTATACTTTGGATATTGATATCCATTGCAGAATTGATTTTATATGGCTCGTTCAATGAATCGCTGATCGCTGATCAGCCGTTAAACAGTGATTCTGTCCAAATTCCCTTTAAAATCATAAATGATTCCCTTTGAGCTAAATTGACCTGTTTCCCTTACATATATTGGTGGAGAATGCTGGGCAGTTTAATCTAAATTGTGAGCATAAACCAAGTTATTTAATCTTTTATTTTGCTGTAGATGAAAGATGAGAAGTTTCTGAATCGAGACTGGTGTGTGACGTAAGCAGCGCGCAGCCGCTTGAATGAACTGAATGAAATTGAGGGCCAAAATGGCGTCGTCATAGGAGGGCACATAAGTGTGGGCTGCTAAGGTGATGTGGTGAAACAACTTATTCGTTACCACTTTTCTCATTTAATTTGCACTGACTACTTATCTACAGCACATATTTCTATGAAATTGTATTTATATGGGTAAATCTAAAAGAAGAACGAAAGGAAAGCAAATCTTTAATGTAACTCCGAACTGTGTTTCCGACGCGAACAAAAGTGAACACTCAGAACTCAGTACTACTATCCTCAAAATCATGGACGTGACGAGCGAGGGTGAAGCATTAGAGGTGCATGATTCAACGCCAGTCTTTGATGAAGGGGCTCGTGGTACTCCCTTTCCTGATACCCCTGTGAAACCGCTAGCCAAAAAAAACAAACGTCAAGAGGAAAGAGGGTCAGAAGGAAGCGATGGAAATGCGAGTATACTATCTGCAATACGAGAACTTTCTGCAAAACATGATGAGACTTTTAAAAAAATTGCGACAATTGAAATGACAACCGATTCTACTTCGAAACTGCTTGAAAGTCTCTCCTCGACAGTTCATCAGCTGGTACTGGATGTAGGACAACACAGCGAAGCATTGAAATGCTTGATGGTGAGATAAAAACTTAGAAAGAGGAAAATAAATCCCTGAGGGCCGGTCTATATGAATGCAGACGTTATAGCTGGAGGTGGCTGCTTAAATTGCACGGAGTCAAAGAAAGAGCAGGGGAGGATGTTAGGAGTGTGGTAGTTGATATCTTCGGAAAAATGGCACCAGATATTCGCAACAGATTAAATGACGGCGTGGATATAGCTCACCGACTGGGTCCGGCAAGTGATGATGGAAAGGCAAGAGCTATCATTGTCCTGTTCTCCTTCCGCCGTGTGCGAGATGGCATCTGGCGGGCTACAAGAAGATGCAAGTATCTGGAAGACAACGGCCTGCGTCTTACAGTCTTACAGAACCCCTATCTCCAGAAGACAGGGCAGCGAGGGAGAAACTCTGGCCTCTAGTTAAAGCAGCAAGGGATGTAAGAAGAAGGCCTCCTTCCGCTCCTCGTTCACGTTGATTGATGGAAAGAAGCACTTCTAAAGTAGTGTTGACTTTGTTCTTCTAGGAATAACTCTTTGATTAATAAGAAATGCAGTAGTTTTATAGTTACATAACGTTGACCTTTTATTAGGTTGTCTGCTGTTTACTTTTTTATATTTATTTATTCATTTATCTTTATTTACCCTTATTTTTGTTTATTATTATTATTATTATTATTATTTCTGTTCTCTATCCTTTCATTTATTTAGGCTATTTATTTTCTTCTTCTTATTATTATTATTATTATTATGATTATTATTTTCATTGATAATGTTAACTCAGATGTGTATATTTTTACTTGGCACTTTATTTCTTTGTTTGTTAATCAGGTATAATGTGCTGTATTTGCATAGTGTTTAAGATGTTCGATAAGTTGTTAGCCACCTTTCCCTTGTTGTTTGTATTAAGTGTTTCTTAAATTATTTGGGGTTTTCTTATCTGTTGTGAATTTTACAAATATTTTTCCTTTCAGTTTCCAGGTTGTTCATGTTCATTTGTTCTAATGGATTATACGTTTAGGTCTTTGTCTGTTCTGTCTCTAAATGTCAAGGGATTATGTGATATGGTTAAAAGGAAAGCATTTTTTTTTTTTATTTTGTAAGAGAAGTGATGCAGATTTTATTTTTCTACAAGAAACTCACTCTGAAGATGCAGATCTAAAATTTTGGAAGACACAATGGGGAAATACGATTTTTGCCAGTCATGGCATTAGCCATTCTGCAGAGGTCATGACTCTCATACGTAAGGGATAATGTACATCCAGCCGGTTGTTATCTCAGAATAAACCCCGACAGGGTGATCAGGACCAGGATCAGGTCTTGTATCAGCCTGAAGGGGTTTATTCTGAGATAACAACTAGCTGGATGTACATTATCCTGCTTTTTACACGGCTAAAAATATTTGTTTTTACCATATATGTTGAAATTAATGCTGAAGTCTTCCATTGTAACACGCGGTGGTTAAGTGTTTTCAGTCACAAGATGGCGCCAGACAGTCAACGATAGCGGAGTGACTCGTTAAGCATATACAGATACATCTCAAGGCTTGAAATATTTCACTCTATGTGTAATGAATCTATATAATATATGGGTTTCACTTTCTGAAATGAGTGAAAAAAAATATTGGCCTTTTTCATGATATTCTAATTTTTTGAGATGTACCTGTAAGTAGTACCTGTCAAGATAACTCGTAGTACCCGGGTGAGCAGTGTGTTATTCAATTTGGTGGTTGTTATCTGGGAATAACATACCACTGGATGGTGCGATTGACCAATCAGAATCAAGTATTCCACAGAGTCGTGTAATAAACAAATGTAGAGGGGATATTCTAAAACTAGTGGAATCAAATGATGGTAGGTGGATTACAACGGTTATTAAGCAAGACAACACTTTTTTACTTTATTTTATGCAACATATATGGGTTTAACTCTCATTCCTCTAATAAGATTATTTTTCCTCAAATCTCTGCTAAAGTCAAAGAACTACTTACTGAATATAAAGGTTCTTATGTTATTTTAGGTGGTGACTTTAATGAGTGCATGGATGATGCTTTAGATAGATATCCCCCCAGGCCTAGCAATTTTGCACTAAGAAATTACTTAATTCTCTCTCTGTGTTCTGATCTTTCTTTGACTGATGTATGGCGATTTTATAACCCAGATTCCCATGATTATACTTGGTCCAATAAAAATGTATCTCTTCGTTCTAGAATAGATTTGTTTTTTAATCTCCTCTTCAATTCTTAATTTACTAAAGACATTTATCATGCCTTTGCTCCCCTTTCAGACCATAAGCAAATGTTATTAAAACTTTAAATTGCGGGGCTACTGGAAATGTAATAATACTTTATTAAAGGACAGCAAATTCAATGATAGTATTATAAACCTTGCAAAATAATGATTTACTGATGTACACAATGGATACAAAGAAAAATGGGAATATTTCAATTACAAAATTAGACTAATTGCTATTACAAGATGTAAAGAATTGAAAGCGATTTCTGTCTGCCAGTCTTCCTGCTGACTTTCAAAGGAGCAATGTCATCAATAACATTCAATAGACATCAGTTAGAATCTAATCTGATTTGTCGGTTAAATTAGTTATTATTAAAAGAGAACATCTCAGAAGAAGAGAAACTGGAACTGAATAGTATCAATTTGCAAATTATTGAACTTTATTTAGAATTAGCCAAGGGGGCGTTTATAAGATCAATAGCCAAGTGGCTAGAAGAAGGTGAGAAAAATTCTAGCTATTTCTTTGCGCTTAAAAAAAGAAATGGAAAGAAAAAAAGCTCTTACTTCCCTTAATATTGATGGAGTAATTTGTAAAGATCCTATTCAGATTTATAAATGTGTTACAAAATTTTATAGTAACCTTTACTCTTCTAATTTTGATGCTAATAGTTGTGATAAATGTATTGATAAAATACAGTGCTTTATCCCTGATATTAATGATCATGATAAATCTCATTATGAATTGGATATTAATTGTGATGAATTGTGGAAAGCACTTCATTCAATGAAAAAAAAGAGAAATCTCCGGGCATCGATGGCCTTACCATAGATTTTTACACTCATTTTTGGGATATTATTAAATGCCCTTTACTCAATATGTACAAAGAATGCATCACTCAGAGAGAGATGACAGTAACTATGAAAGAGGAATTATTTCCCTCATCCCTAAACCCAACAAAGACACTATTTCTATTGACAATTGGTGCCCTATTACGCTTCTTACTGTAGATTATAAAATTCTGACTTCGGTTTATGCCAATAGATTAAAAATGAATCTGAATTCTATTATATCTGAAACACAGTCTGGTTTTTTAAAAGGCCGTCATATATCCAACAATATAAGATTGGTCCTGGATTTGTTGGATTATGCAGATTCCATGCACTCTCAAGGTCTTATTCTTTTTCTTGATTTTTACAAAGCCTTTGACACGATTGAACACCATTTTCTTTTACAATCGCTTAAATTGTTGGTTTTGGGGATTCTTTTATTTCCACTATTTCGATGTTTTATAAAGGCATCAACAGTTCTGTTGTTATTAATTTTGACACTTCTCATAGATTTGATGTACAGCGTGGTGTTAGGCAGGGCTGCCCTTTTTCTCCTTTTTTATTTTAATTAGTTACTGAGTTGCTATCTGTGAGCATTGTTCAGAATCAATAATTGAAAGGAATTTCTGTTTTCGGGAGGGAAATTAAAATTTCACAGTTGGCAGACGACACCACGTTGTTCTTAAAAGATGACAAAAATATAGGCTTTAGATTTAATTAACCAGTTTTCTTGTGCTTCTGGTTTAAAATTAAACATCTCAAAATGTGAGATTATGCCTGTCCATGATTTGAATTATGATTCAGTAGAAAATATTCATGTTAAGCCCATGGTGAAATACCTAGGTATTTATATTACTAAAATCGTCTGGCAAGACAACACTTAAACTTTTCAGCTAGGATAATTAAATCTAAAATATTCTTAATATCTGGTTACAGCGGGACCTGTCGTTATATCCTATCAAAGGCAGAAGGTCTTTCTCATTTTGTATATCCATCTTTATCCTTATTTGTTGAGAACAAAATTGCCAAAGAAGTCAATAATATTTTTTTTTAGATTTAATTTGGAAAAAGAAATCTCATAAATTAAAAAAAGAGGTGCTCTATAATTGCTTAGATAATTTAGAAGTTTCATCTGGTCTTGATGAAATATATAGTTGAGTATTATCAGCATAACAATGGAAACTAATCTCGTATTTTCTAATATATTACCAAGGAGCAAAATATATATTGAAAATAGCAGAAGGCCTAAGGACAGATCCTTGTGGCACTCAATACTTTACTGGCGATAAATGATATACGCTATCTTGGAGTGATCGCTGGTGAATAACTGCGGCTGCATTTCAAAAAACGTAGTGAGCATTGTAATTGAAAACCGCTGCACTCTTCCGCTTCAACTGAGTAAACAGTAGGCCGGGCCATGGGACTGGCAGAGGCAGATGGCGGATTAACAGTGACCGGTGGTTGGAGTGCGTGAAGGAGGGCTTGAAACAAAGTTCCGTGAGGGGATCAGTAGCGGGGTGAGTAGGATTGGTGGCACCTGCTTCGCGCTGCATAGTTGGTCTGATGGAGGAGCCCGCGCTGCGACTCCCGCCCGCCGTCAGCTGCCAAGCCATCGTCCTGACAGCCTGGAGAGAAGGGAAGAGTGCGAGAGCGGCCCTGCCCACAAGCGCCGCAAGCTGTCCCAGAATTGTTCAAGCTTGTGTTTGACAAACATGTGTTCAATAAAAATGCATACATTCACAAAATAAGAGCTTTTCCCTCCTCACTCAGTCGATGCCTCAGAGCAGTGCAGAGCCGCCGCCCGCACCATTATAGCCGTGCATCACTTGCCGGCGCATCCAACGACCAAGCCGCTAAAGCTGCCCAATCCTAGATCTCAGGCCTATTAACAGAGCCCTTTGCAAGTGTCCGTTCAAGATGATAACGCTGAAACAGATCCTGGCGCAAATTCGCCCCGGGGACTGGTTTGCTTCTGTGGACGCGTACTTTAACATTCAGATAGCACTGCATCACAGATGCTTTCTGAGGTTTGCTTTCGAGGGCATGGCGTACCAGTACTCTGTTCTTCCGTTTGGGCTGGCTTTAGCCCCACGCACTTTCTCGAAGTGCATGTATGCAGCACTTCGCCCCCTCAGAGTGAGCGGGATGCACATTCTCTACAATCTGGACGATTATCTGATTTTAGCTCATTCACGGGACACACTAGTCAGCCATATAGACACTCCGCTTCATCACTTGGAGTTCCTAGGGCTATGTGTCAACATGCAGAAGAGCATTCTCTCCCCGAGTCAGTCTATAACATATCTGGGGGTGTGTGTCAACTCTGTGGCGATGCGCGCATTTTGTCTTCCCTGCGCCATTTCAGACTGGGCAACTCTGTTCACTTGAAGGATTTTCAGAGGCTGCTAGGACCCATGGCAGCAGCAATCAGCGGTGCTTAATCTGGGTTTACTACACATGTGCCCGCTGCAGTTATTGCTGAAATCTCAACAGCGATGAGGTTACTTTAACATAAAATGGAGATTTTTGCTTGAGTCTCCTGCTTCTCAAACTTGTCTGTGGAGACAAAAACTCTAACACTCTCACAATGGTCTCCTTTAAAGTTTTAGAAGAGATCTCATCATCATCACACAATGTTCTCAGATTTTTCTCCTTATCTAGAAACTCTGGTGGTCTCATATTTGTCTCTTCCAGTGTTTTAAACAAGATCTCAACAGCATCACACACTGTGCTTAGATCTTACTCCTTAGCTAGAGATTCTGGATCTCTCACATTTGTTTCGTCAAAGGTTTAGAAGAAATCTCAATAACATCACACATTGTGCTCAGGTTTCTTTTAAGTTGAAGACTCTGGGGGTCTCATTTTTCTTCTTTAAAGCTTTATAAAACGTCTCTATAAATGCTCTAAATAAAGGGGAAAACACATGAATTCAGATTTTAAGCCTATATTAAGAGAGATATTGTGCAGAAATAAGGATAATGTTACTTTTTATAGGATAATGTTTATGTGCTTAGGCACAATTAGTTGTTAGTTATAGTCAGAGGTGTAAAGAGTACCTGAAGACCATACTTGAGTAAAAGTACAGATTCCTTACTGTAAAAATGACCCCATTACAAGTTACAAGTCACCAATTCCAATCCGACTTGAGTGCAAGTCTTAAAGTATCAGATTTTAAAAGTACTTAAGTGTTTTACTCATACTGAATGTAGGCTCAAAGATGTACTAGTACAACACCAATATATATGTCAGTGAAAAACAAGAAACAGTTTATGAGGTTTTATTTCCTAATATAGAAATGAAATTGAACACCTCAATATTTCAACATGGCAGAACAAAACACAGATCAAACAAGTCAGTCTCAGTCAAACTCAAGTGTTCAAAAACAGGCATAAGTAAAAAAAAAAAAATCAAAAAAGGTCTTTCCAGTACAATGGACAAATAAAATAAAGTAAAACCAAATATTCAGAGCTAAGCGCTTGTTCACACCTGCAAGGATTGCATCTACCAGGCTCTTGCAGAGTTTCATGGATATCTTGGCTCGTTTTAGTTTGGAAACCATGATGTTGAGTGTTGGTACAAGCCAGCCCATGTGCACATTGGTTTCTCCCTGCAAGATATTAATCGCTATGGGCAACAGGGGCATAGCTGTGACATATTCCCCAATAAAAGGCCTTTTCTGCAGGAGTGAACCTATAAAAGAAAAACCTTGTTTAAGACTATTTAAAGTAGCTGATTACTGCAAAATATAGATGCTACTCAATCAAGATAGAAATGTTTTATCATAGGATAGTAGAACAATTTGTATTAATTTGTAATGGTTTGCTGCTACCCGTCCTGTTTCCTATTTTTGAAAGAATAGTAAAAAAATATACATTATTTCATCTGACAATTCAGGATGCCTTGATGGCATACAAATATTCACTTTTGCTGGTGGAAAAATACATAAAGTCTCTGAAAGAAACTTTAAAAGAAAATGCATAGCATCATTACATTATAACATTACTCGCATGGGGATTTTGAATTCCGCACAGAGATTCCGGAAAGCACCATCTCCCTTTTCCTTCATGATCTTCAGGATCCTCTCCACTGAAAGAAACAAAGAGTTCCATCGTGTGGCATTTGGACGAATTAACTGCATACTACATTCCACTTCCATTATCTCTGCAGCTTTATTGGACCGGCCACTCTTGTTCCACAAGGCCAAACATTTGGAGAAGGATGATCTTGATAACCTTTTGTATGTTTATGTTCCATCCGATTGAGCAGTGTCAACATCCACGGTGGAAACCAGGTTCAGAAGATGGCAAGCACAACATTGACTCTTGGGCAAATGAAATTCAAGATCATCCTTGGCTAGAATTTCAGCAACCTCAACATATTCAATCTCCTCACATTTCTCCTCATCTTGAGTGTCAGATTCATCCTCATATTCTGATGGGGTTGCTGTTGCACTTTCTGTATTGTTGCCGTGTATGTTCTCACCTCCATAGACACGAAAGGCTTTCAAAAAATTTGATCCATTGTCTGTTATACAGACAACTTTTTCATGGATCTCAAATTCAGAGTGTATGTCATGTATTGCAGCTGCAAGTACATCAAACGTGTGCGACCCCTTTAATTGTCGACAGGCAAGCGCTGCAGAGCATCGGTGTAGATTGTCTGGGTCAATCCAGTGCGCTGTCATACCTATAAAGCTGCGCCGCCTTGAACTCCAGCAGTCAGTGGTGGTACAGATGTATTCCACCCCTCTCATGGCTTCTGTTACACTTTTCTTCATTCCTTCTGCAGCTTCCTCTATTTTGGCACAGATGGTTGATCTTGATCGTACAGTAGAGTTAGGCTCCAAGTCATGAATCAGGTCCTTAAATTCATCTTTTTCAACCACGCTAAAAGGTTGGAGACCATATACAATGAACCGCAGTACACCTTTATCAACGGTTGCTTGAGAAATGATCTTGGTCTCTCCAATTTTGAGTTGTTTCGTTAGGGGCTCCATATTTTTGCTCACATTCTTCCTCTTCTGTGCGATCGAGGTCAGGTCTGAGTAGTTTTTCAAGTGATTAGGATGTTTTCTCTGTATTAAAATGAAACAAAGAGGAGCAGTGTTATTTTTCAACTTAGTAAAATACATATTAATTCAATGATAAATACATCACAAACTCACAGCTAAATACACCTGATGCACAATTTATAATCTGTTAGCAGACTTCCCATATTCAACATTCAAATGGATTAGATTTCATTTCAGTGACTACATTCATTCACATTGCACTACAAATTTTAAACTAAAATATAGTCATGTCGCAGTGGTTTTTGTCATATCAGTAACTGTATTAACTTTTGGTATTGCTGACAAACAGCAAAGTTATGTTAACAAACATGCTGAAAATACCGTTGTAAAGTCAGACATGGTCTGTATAGATTAATTTGGCTAAATTCACATTAAATTACCATTAAATAGGCTCTTACCTCAATGTGTTTCCTCAAATTTGACGATGAATTCTTAAAAGCACTTATTTTCTTGGTTCGTGGCAAACAAAGTAGACACTGCATCCTGTAAGAGTAATTCCGTACACCGGCAAATTAAAACATTTCTTTCAAATAAGGCCATGGATGGTCGTCAGTGCTGGCATTGCATGATGTGCTTGTTTCGACTTCATCAGTGGCTGCAGCCATGTTGCTAATTTATGTGAAATAATTCAAGTTTCAATTCAAGTTTATTTGTACAGCGCTTTTCACAATACAAATCGCTGCAAAGCAACTTTACAGCAAATTAAGTTTCTACAATATTTAGTGGTAGCTTATCAGTGGTGACTGTCAGTTAATGTACATATGGCAGATTCGCGCTGAATCCGAGCTGTGGGATTTACAACACGCAAATTCATCCTCTCCTCCCGAAACACGTTAAAGTAGGTCTCCGGTAAACTGGGAGAAGAGCAGAGTAAACTTTATAGTTATCCACACAATCTGTATATGATATCAATAAAAACATGTCGTCAGATTATATTTGTAAGGATCATTATTGCTGCTTCCATAGACATCAGTGTGTATTTTACAAACTATAAATGTATGGTTTTGCAAGTACTTATGTGTATTTAAATGTCTGAAACCTAAAATAAGCATTATATGGTTGAAAACACTGAATAGTTGTGATAATATGACAAGCGCTCAGCGCGTCCGATCTGGTTCCGCGCCAGCAAAAGCAGATTTGAATTCAGCAGTTGATCACGTGATGCACTGAACGTTCTAATCACACCTGTTTGATCGTACGCTTCAGGAACCAGCCAAGACTGATCACACTGGTGTGATCGTATGCGTCAAAGGGTTAATTATAGGACCTAAAAACTCTGCACGTAATAACCTAGGACACTGTCTAACATTTGATGGCTGCTCTGTCAATTCTTCGTAATCAGTTAGGAACCTAGGTGTGCTATTTGATAGCAATCTTTCCTTTGAAAGCCACGTTTCTAACATTTGCACAGTACGGAAACTGCTCTAGTAAAGGTTGTCAATGATCTATTACTTTCTGGAGACTGATATTACTTGACCTCAGCTCAGCTTTTGATACTGTTTGTCATAAGATATTACTATCTCGTCTTGCAGAGGTTGGCATCTCAGGTTCTGCATTATCCTGGTTCTCCTCATATCTCACAGATAGGCAATACTTCATCTCACTGCACAATTCCAAATCTCCCACTGTCTTGCTCAAACAGGGTGTTCCCCAGGGCTCAGTTCTCGGACCATTATTATTCATCCTCTACATTCAGCCTCTTGGCCAAATAATTCGTCGTCATGGTTTTAACTACCACTGTTATGCCGATGACATCCAGATATATACTGCTTGTCAACCAGATTCTACCCATTCGATGGCATCCTTATCTTCATGTGTCAGTGAGTTAAAGGATTGGCTACATTCAAATTTTCTTAGTCTGAACTTGAGTAAAACAGAAATTTTAATAATTGGTCCCCCATCTCTAATAAAAAATAAAATTGATGTTTCTAGCTTTGACCTTGATGCTATTTCTATTTTCCCATCGGCTACTGTTAGAAACTTAGGTATCATTCTAGACACATCACTGACCTTGGATGACCACATTAGCAAACTCTCCAAAGCTGCTTTTTTTCAACTATGTCGAATTGCGCAAATTCTTCCTTTCCTCAGTAGAAAAGATGCGGAATCATTAGTGCATGTATTTATTACCACTCGCCTTGACTATTGTAACGCTCTTTTCTCTGGCTTACCAGCTCACTCCATCGTTCGTCTGCAGTACATTCAAAATTCTGCTGCCAGATTATTAACTTCCACAAAAAAATCTGCTCACATCACCCCTATTCTATTTAATCTTCACTGGTTGCCTGTATCTATTCGTGTGCAATACAAAATTCTTCTGCTCACCTTTAAGGCACTCAAAGGTCTTGCTCCCTCCTATCTTTCCGACCTACTTTCTTCTTATATACCTTCTCGCGCACTCCGGTCTTCTAATTCTGAACTTCTTTGTGTACCTAGGTTCCGCCTATCTTCAATGGGCGGCAGGTCCTTCTCTGTTACTGCACCCAAACTTTGGAATTCACTTCCCCTGGCACTCAGAACAGTCACCTCTTTCAGTGAATTCAAATCAAAGCTTAAAACTTATTTGTTTAATAATCAACACTATCACTAATTTACATTGTGTATTTGTCTGTTTTGTTTTCTATTTCTGTCTTTACTACATAATCTGTGTTATATGCAACTGCATTATTTGTAACTGAATTGGGCAAATGTCCAATGAAATTGTTTCTTTGTAATCAATATTTGCTGCTTTGGTGTACCTTGTAGAGCGTCCTTGAGCTTGGGAAAGGCGCTATATAAATTAAACATATTATTATTATTATTATTATTACCTCCAGTCAGCTTAGTCAACAAACATGAACAGTCCCTTGTCCCACACAGTGAATGTACTAGCAGCTAGCGGCTAGCGGCTAGCGTTA
>NW_015640447.1:6294-11551 GCF_001515625.1 Sinocyclocheilus rhinocerous | reverse complement strand
CGCTGCTTCCGGTTCAAACGTTTTGCATATGCTTCCTTAAATATGAAGCGGTTTTACTCAAGATGCCTTCAAAGTAGATACCAAAGATGACCATAACCAATGTCCATCACATATGCGGACTGATATCTAAAAGTTGTTTATTTTTATTCTTTTCATAACATTTAGATATAAAAATGTAATAAAATGTCAACCATAAAAACAGCTAGCTAGTTTAACTGATTATTTTAAAAGTCCATAGATATCGCTATTATTTATTACGGCTGTTAGCACGTTCTCTAACAAACGGAAGCAATGAGACCTGTTTTGTGGGTTTGCTCAGGTGACGTTCGACATATACCTTATATAATGACACGTGATAGAAGATTTGAAAAGACAAAACTTTTTTTTAAGTATATTTCAGTATAAATACACATGGCTAGACAGGTGATGAACACATGTAGTTAACATTTATAATTAATATTTGTCTGATATGTTGTAAGATCATTTAAAAGAACGATGTGTTTAAAGAGAATAAAAATAATATCAAAAAGAGAGTGGTCCCGCCTGTTGTTGATTAATGCCAGCGGTGACGTTCTACAAGAGACCCTTTTCACAATGACTTCAGCTAACTTCCGCTTTTACGCAAAGAAGTGTATCTGTACTTCCGTTATACCTTTAGACTTCTCGGGAAAATACAGGAAAAACTTGAAATATACAGGCGTACGTTAGTTAATAAAATTAGTGTACTTACAGTCAGGTTATTTTGTGAATGATATTCTACATCTGCTTTTGATGGTTGGGAGGCTAGCTTGCAGCAACTGTAGCAATATTATAGACTTGCTTTCAGATTTGTATGATAAAGATTATGTATCCACACGAAATATATACTTAAAACCATTTCACTTGTTATTATGGTTTATGTAATTCCCTGGATAATTTATTTGATTTATTTCAGTTGTCGCTGTGATGATTGTAATAGTGAGTACACTGTAAATTATCTGTGTATATTTGCACATCCATAAATCTGAAAAGAAACCCAATATTATCCAGTTAAGAATAAAATTGCTTCATATTGAAACAATGCAAGAAGGACCGCCGTCAAGCCGTATGTGCTACAGAACTATGGACCTCTACATTTACTTTAATTCCTCCGTTTAATTTGACTTTACATGTACACCCTCTTTTTCTTTGAGAATTATTATTGATATGATCGATCATATTTTATGTTTGTTATAGGCTATATGCAATGTGATCTAAAAAAAACAGCTGACGTGCGTTTTATAGGCTATTTATTTACACACATGCTCACAAATCTGCTTTTAACAGTAAAAGCTTTTTATGTAAACTTAAGCTTGTTTTGTTGAACTTTATTCTTGTACATAGAGACGCTGTATTGAGCAGTGCATAAATTACTATATTGAAACAATGCAAGAAGGACCGCCGTGATATGATCGATTTTATTTTATGTTTGTTATAGGCTATATGCAATGTGATCTAAAAAAAACAGCTGACGTGCGTTTTATAGGCTATTTATTTACACACATGCTCACAAATCTGCTTTTAACAGTAAAAGCTTTTTATGTAAACTTAAGCTTGTTTTGTTGAACTTTATTCTTGTACATAGAGACGCTGTATTGAGCAGTGCATAAATTACTGAATGAAAAGGCTTTCTTTTACCACATGTAAATATCTAAAACGTTTGTTTTTTTGACAAATATATCTAACCAACTTCATCTGCAATAAAGACAGCAAACACTTCACTAGAGTCGCGGCAATCAGAAAGTAACACTGCTCTGTTTTAAACTCCTCCCTCGACTTCAAGCAGCAGATCTCGGAGATCGTTGTTCAGTAAGGTCGTTTGAGATGCCAGACGCCTCTGCTTGAATGAGGACGAGAGTAGACAGCTGCAGTCATCCTCTAATCGTATTTGTGACAGATGTATAAGTGTCTGGGTGAACTCCATGCTGATCGCGCTAGTGCTTTACTGTGCCGGCGGAAGTAAGAATACACTGCTTCGAGTCAGAACAGAAGTTGCGTGACGTCATGTGAAAAGGGTCTAAATGCTTGTTCGAGATGCATCAGCGCTGCGCAGACTCACGCACTCAGGAGCTAGAGAGCTGATTGAGACACTGCATGAGTGACAGCGTTAGAGTTCAGCTTGAATGCTATGAAAACACTATAAACATCTAAAATGGGAAAGAGCTGTTTTGTGATTTATATATAACTAGACAAGAAACTGGACCGGTCTAATTTATACATTACCCACAACTACAAAAATAGTAGCAAATGGATCTCTGCAATTCACAGAAACTGGAATCCAGGCAGCAAAATGTGGACTTGCAGTCAGGGCCGGATTATCCAATGGGCATTATGGGCACAGGCCCAGGGGCCCATGCACACTTGGGGCCCAAGCGAGGGTAAGAAAAACAATTTGGAGTGTCTTTACATTAAGTGTAAATAGTGCGCTTGTTTGCAAACGCTATTTACAGTAGCTCTGCCCACCAATGTCTGGTTGACACTCAATATTAAAAAAGACGCATTGAGTTCAATGACTTCGGTGGTGTAGGCAGTAGAGAGTCAGACTCAGAGAATTACCTTTTGACGCGATCGACCCGAGTTCGAGTCCGCCAATCTATGGGCCTCATTCATGAAACACGAGCAGAACTAATTTTTGTGTGAATCGTTCATAAAGCCGTTCTGACATAAACTTTCGAACTCATGAAAATGTTCGTATTTTCAAGATGTTAGTTGGTACGAAAGAGATGTACACCTGCTCATGTGTTAATGGTGCGTAAAACATTCTGTGTTCTTTTTGACAAACTGATGACACTGCGTTTTGATGCACTGCCATCATAATATTTTATAAGTTCATTTGCTCTGTTTTTTTTTTTTCTTTTGGAGCCGAGACTATGTTTGATTACTGTTCAACTTTGAGTAAAACGCAGCGCCCGTCACTGTCACAAGCCGTCCAATCAATGGGACAAATGCTACACCGACCAACCATCTACTTGCACAACAACTGAGCAACAATGGAGAAGTTAATATTACTGGTTACTGCATTTTTATATTCAGTTATATTCTTCAAAATGAGATACTAGTAATACGTTACTGCCGTGAATATTCCACATCATAGCAACCAAATCTTCAGCTGGAAAAACGCTGTGCCACCAAAGAGTTCCAGCGCCACCAGCTGGCTGTTTTCAGAAGAGCACCTGGCAAAAAATGCTTTGATGGACACGTTCATTTGAATATTTATTGTTAGGCATATGGCCTATTAGTCTTTTTTTTTCTTTTTTTTTTGCATTTATTTAATATACTGGAGCCAAACCTGAGAAGGGAGTCCAGAATATTCCACTGTGTTCCTGGACACGTAACTTACATAGCTGTAATTCATAGGCGGGGAATCGGGGATTATGTTTATTGTGAATGACACAATATGGGGACAAGACATTGTGCCCAGGGGCCTCTGAATTCCTAATCCGGCCCTGCTTGCAGTTGCTGTTTTGTTATAGATTTTGAATTTTGCAGTAGCATATATTAGCTTGCAGGAAAAAATCTTATAGCTAAAGTTATCCAGCCAAGAGATGTGTTTTTTTTTATATGTAAATACCCTTGACACTTTTAGACTGTGAAAAAGACTCAAATAAGTATTCAGCAAACTTGATTACTGTTCAACTTTGGGTAAAACGCAGCGCTCGTCACTGTCACAAGCCATCCAATCATTGGGACAAATGCTACACCGACCAACCATCTACTTGCACAACAACTGAGCAACAATGGAGAAGTTAATATTACTGGTTACTGCATTTTTATATTCAGTTATATTCTTCAAAATGAGATATTAGTAATACGTTACTGCCGTGAATATTCCACATCATAGCAACCAAATCTTCAGCTGGAAAAACGCTGTGCCACCAAAGAATTCGCAAGCGCCACCAGCTGGCCGTTTTCAGAAGAGCACCATTCATTTGAATATTTATTGTTAGGCATATGGCCTATTAGTCTTTTTTTTTCTTTTTTTTTTGCATTTATTTAATATACTGGAGCCAAACCTGAGAAGGGAGTCCAGAATATTCCACTGTGTTCCTGGACACGTAACTTACATAGCTGTAATTCATAGGCGGGGAATCGGGGATTATGTTTATTGTGAATGACACAATATGGGGACAAGACATTGTGCCCAGGGGCCTCTGAATTCCTAATCCGGCCCTGCTTGCAGTTGCTGTTTTGTTATAGATTTTGAATTTTGCAGTAGCATATATTAGCTTGCAGGAAAAAATCTTATAGCTAAAGTTATCTAGCCAAGAGATGTGTTTTTTTTTATATGTAAATACCCTTGACACTTTTAGACTGTGAAAAAGACTCAAATAAGTATTCAGCAAACATTTGAAGACCAAATTGTGAATCTATATTTATGCATGCATGACATAAAAACATGTTGCAGCATGATGTAGGTGGAAAGACAATCATTCATATAATTTTCATAAGTAAGGATTTAATATTATATTTTATGTATTCAGTACAGTATGGAGCACTGGAAAAGATCCTTCAAAACTGTATGCAAATATCCGTAAAATTAATTGATATGAAGATAAATCTTGCTGTAATCTGGCCTGTTATTTGTAGAGTATTTTATCCTGATATTGTATTAATCTCTATTTCCTCTGGGTGCTGCGAGTCCTTCCTCCCTGCAAAATAATTCAACACAAAAGCATTTACTGAGCTCTCGTGAGTGCAGATTGTTCCAGATCAATGTGAATCATCTGAAGAACTCACCAGCTCTTCTTGCACAGATGATCTGAAGAAGAATCACAGTAGGAGCAGCAAACACTGCAGTCTTAAGAATGATCAAAATCTCTGCAGGAAAGATGGACAGATGAACAGAATCAAGACTTTCTAAATGAAATCAAAGGTATAAAATGATGATCAGTTCTTGACAAAGCACTGCAGATTGACTGTTTCAGCATTAATGAACTCTCGTACCTCTGAATAATGATCCAACAGTCCTACAGACTTCAGTTTCTGCTGGATCTGTGATCATATACTGTATGTTAGTTCAGTTCAAACATAATGAACATAGAAACAAAACATCTTAATACTTAAGCTTTGCATCACAAAAATGATAAACATGTACCAGACCTGTGTGAACTATATTAATAAATGAAAATGTCTCAGTTACGTATGTAAATCCACTCCTAGAAGAGTCGCCTGCTGACTCGACAACAATACACTCTTCTTCTGCTCGTACTCCAAGACTCCTCAAATGATCGAGAAGCAT
>NW_015640447.1:0-834 GCF_001515625.1 Sinocyclocheilus rhinocerous | reverse complement strand
ATTATGACAACTATGACAACTCTAGATTATGACAATCACATTTTAATCACACAAGATAACTTTAGCATTAGTGCACATCTAGATCTCTCTGAGTAACTTCACATCTCCACTCTCTGTTGTGATCTTCATTCAGGAGTGTTGTATTCAGAGTGATGATACAGTGATGTGATGAGGATAATATCTGATATCTGGAGTCTGATCTCGTCAGTTTAACACCAGCCTGATTCACCCAGAACAGCTCAATTCCCTCAGAACGGATCCAATCATCACAAGAGCCTCCAGCATATGAATACAACTGACAGAAGAGAGTCACAGAGCAGCCTGCACTGATCTCAGTCTGTGAGGATGAGGAGGATGATGAAGAGACTGAAACACAAAATAACACAAATCACAGACTCTTCAATCATCATGAGAGATTAAATAAAGAATTTGCCTTTCTAAAATTGATCACATAATCATAAAATTACCATGAAGAACATGCAGATAAACACAAGCATCAGTTCCTTGTAGTTCTCCATTCACATATTGTCTGCAGATGTAAAATCCATAATCTTCTTTTGAGATGTTCTTGATGTTCAGAGAGCAGTCAGACCCCAGACTCAGTCTCTCATGTCTCTCTGTGTCTTTCTTCTTTATCCCTAAACCAATCAGTTCAACTTTTGCTGAATAACTGTAATAGTTCCGTACAGTTGAGTTACAGTCAGAAAGAGTATTATTACAGAGCAGACGGACATCTTCACCAGAACTGATGAACACATGAGTATCATCCTCTTCATTGGTACCTGAAAAACAAGAACATTTGAGTGATAATTATACTACATATTAATAAATGAA
>NW_015640446.1:600358-601359 GCF_001515625.1 Sinocyclocheilus rhinocerous | reverse complement strand
CACACACACACACACACACACACACAGAGAGAGAGATAGAGAGAGTCTGTTTACCTGTCTGCACAGCCTACATTAATCATGGGGGTGTAAGGAACAGCTTCACTGTAAACAGTTCTCAGCGCTACCAGTTGGCACCGTTTTGTTTTGGTTAGGATACAGAATGAGTGATGGGCCCTTAACACTGCACTGAGCTGCTGCCAGCCATGATGGAGGGTCGCGGGACAGTAGGGTGCGTGTGTGTGTGTGTTGTGTCTGTCTTCAGATATCAGTCATTGACTCCCTACTACCCTTGAGTTCAAAAGTAATGAACACAGTGTGTATAAGGTGTGTCTAGCTGTGTGCTTGTGCCATGTGAACCTTTCCAGAGGAAATTTAATTGCTTTTAGCTTGGAGGACTTAATGGGGGTCTAATTTGTGTTTCATTTAAGTATCAACATTTTCTCAGATGTTATACCTAAAATTTATTGGGAGAACTAAAAATACACACAAATGAAATAATTATTGCCATACGCTATAAAGTATAGTGTACTTTAACATTAGTTAGGTTACTTTTTATTATACTGCTATTATTATACTATTATACTTATATAACTACTGTATACAATACTATTGTTACGTATCCGGTCCATGAACTTCCGTCTGCTAGCCATCAGAGGTCACCCTTTCCATTTTCATTGACTCTCGCACGACACACTGTTGCATATCACCCCGGACTACATATCCCATCATTCATTGCACTGATTGCACACAGCACTGATTGCACACAGCTGTTTCATATCACTCACTCACTATTTAACACTCACTCTGATCCCTTCCCGCTGCCGAGTATTGTATGCGCTTATCGCCAGCAGTGATAGCTACTCTACAGAGCCCTCGTTAGCTTCCTAGCCTAGCCTAGCCTAGTCTTGCCTTGCCTAGCCTTGCCTTGCCTTGCCTGTTTTTCTCGGTTTCTGATCTTCGCCTGTTTTCCTGGATTACCCCTTTAGTCTTGCCCCTTTTGA
>NW_015640446.1:597333-597808 GCF_001515625.1 Sinocyclocheilus rhinocerous | reverse complement strand
GTTCTCTGCTCCACCTGTACTGCCCTGGCTCCCTGGGCTCCCTGCTCCGCTGGTTCTGCCTCAGTTCCCGGTCTCTCCACTTCCATGTGGACCTGCCCTCCCCCTTCATTGACTCTCGCACGACACACTGTTGCATATCACCCCGGACTACATATCCCATCATTCATTGCACTGATTGCACACAGCACTGATTGCACACAGCTGTTTCACTGATTGCACACAGCACTGATTGCACACAGCTGTTTCACTGATTGCACACAGCACTGATTGCACACAGCTGTTTCACTGATTGCACACAGCACTGATTGCACACAGCTGTTTCACTGATTGCACACAGCACTGATTGCACACAGCTGTTTCACTGATCACTGATTGCACTGATTGCACACAGCTGTTTCACTGATTGCACACAGCACTGATTGCACACAGCTGTTTCACTCACTATTTACAGCTGTTTCATATTACTCACTCCCTA
>NW_015640446.1:593293-597216 GCF_001515625.1 Sinocyclocheilus rhinocerous | reverse complement strand
CCCTGTTGATTCTGTTCGCCGATCGTAGACACACACTAGCCCTAGGTTTATTCTTGTGTCTTGCCCTCTATATACCTGTTGCCATTGTCTGACCCTTGCCTGTTTCTGACCACGTCTCTTAAATAAAAGCTTGCAGATGGACCCGCACGTCTCACATCTTGTCAACCCCGTAACAACTATATTATATTATTATTTTATAAATATTTTTATTATATTATTTTATATAATATATATAAAGGAATATAATTTTCACAGAACTTTCATAAACATTTAAGTCAAGATTAAAACTAACTGATTTATCTCAAATTAAAAAAAAGTAAATCAAAATAATTCATGTAAATGATTCCAACTCTAATGCCAGTAATTTAGTATACAATTTACAAATCTTTGCAAAAGTCATCACAAACATACTGTGAATATTCATTATATTGTGTAGCTCTAGCATAGAGTTTTGAAACGTATATAGCATGATAAATAATTTAATGCATATTTAAAAGGTTTGGTGGTTAGTGTATAAGGTTTGTGAGCTAAAATATACAAAAATGGTGCAGTGGTTTAGTGTTTGATAGTGTTAGTGTTTTGTATTGTTAGACCTTAAAAACAATAATTAGATCTCATTTTTGACTTTTCTTTCCAATAGATTTTCAAGTCAGCTAGTTCCCCTTCTACGGAACTCACGGTGCGTCCTCTAGTAGACACTTGGGGAACTGCCGCCAGCAGGACCAGTGTCTGAAGCACATGTGAAACAATTCCAATCCTATTGGCCCACGTAGCCTGTGAAGTCACAGGCGGGCGCCCAGAAGTATAAGAGGGCGCCTGCAGAACACGTCACCAACTTTTGTTGTCTTCAGGAGCCGTCTGTTAGTTCAGCATGTGTTCTGACTTTTGCGTTATTGTCTAGGTGAGGAGCATGCGCGTCCAGTGCTACGCGCTCATTGTGATGAGTCACAATGTCAAAGCTCCACTCGCTTGTTCTTATTCCCGAGGGATGAGGACAAAGCGTTTGTGTCTAGCGGCACGTTTTATCTCAGCTCGCGGCGATTGCTTTGATCTGTGGGATCTGCATAGTCATTCTAAACGGGTTCCTGATGCCACGGATAGTGTTTGTGTTATGACGATGAAGTGTGAGTTGTTTTATCCCCGATCTTGCGAGATTGCAAGAGAAGCTATATTCAGCTTGGCTGTGACTCTCTAATATCCATATTATTGTGTGTGGAGAGTCTCGCTGGGCATGGATATATTTAGATGCTCTGTGGAGAGATGCTTGCGGCTTGTGTTTAAGTGATCTAGTTTGGTTTGGGGGTGTCCCCTGAGACTCAGTTTTCTGCTGTCAATGCTTGAGAGTGTTGGTGGCCATTTTGGTCATGATGTTGCATCGGCAGTTAGATTGGCCTTCCGGGCTCCTTTGACATATCCGTCGAGGCAGTGGTCTTTGAGTTCAGGATGGCATGGGTGTGGTCGGCGACTTTCAGGAGGTTCATTCTTAGCCGGAATAGGTCTTCTTTACCTCTGAGAGGTCTGGGTCCGTCATGATCTGAGGATCATAGACAGGGCTAGTGAGCCAGCACGCTCCTGCTCCTCCCCCTTTCGGGAGTTGAGCGCAGAAGATGATACCACACTCCCCCTCCAGAGCGTTTTCTCAGCCTGGGTAGTAAGGTTGGGCAGCCTCCCCTGATTTCAGGGTATCTTCCAAGAAGGCGGTCCCCCTGAAGTATGGGCTTTCCCCCCTTTGTTAGGGTTTTTCAATTGGATGACCCATTACTTTTGGAACATAGTTGATTGAGGACAGCTGTATTCCTATCTTTATTTTGGGGAATGTCCCTACCTGTGATAAGCCAGATGAGTTTAGGAGTGGGCTGCCTCCCCAGGTCTCAGGGTATATTTAAGTGGGCGCTCCCTCTGAATCCCGCATATTAGACTGTTCCCCCACCTCAGGGCTTTTAAGTGATCAGCCCCTGCTCAGAGTGTAGCTGTCTGTGGATAGTTGTGCTCCAGCTCAAACTTACTTTGCTCTGGAATATTGTGGTCTGAGGGCTGCTGTATTCCAGCCTGGCTTCTATGACTAGGTTGGGTACCTCTTGTCACGAGCCCTCTCAAGTAGGCGCTGAGTCCTTCCATGCTTTGAGCTGTATTCCCTTGTATTAGGGTCTCAAGTAAATGGCTCATTGCTTTTAGAAACATAGCTGTTTGAGGACAGTTATGTTTCCAGCTTGGCCAGATGGGATGTCCCTCCTTTTTGTATAGTTTGATTGGGTTCCCCCTTCTTCCCAAGTTCGCCCTTAAGTACCCTTCTATTATGCTTGGCTACCTCCCCTGATTTCAGGCTACAAACAGGCAGTTTCCCTAACTTCTCATGCTTTGGGCTGTCTCCCCTGTATTAAGGTTTCAAGTTGATGGCCCATTGCTTTTAGAAACAGCTGCTTGAGGACAGCTGTGTTTCCAGCTTGGCTGGTTGGGATGTCCCTCCTTTTTATTAGTTTGGTTGGCTTTCCCCATTCCCCCCACCCAAGTGATTTAATGCCCAGTGTGTCATTGGTGGTGCTGAACAGGTGCATGTTCATCTACTCCTTGGTGCTCTCGCACCGGGTGGACAGGCATGCACCGCAGAGTGGCGTATTGGGTTTTTCTTTCCCCAAAGCGTCCTAGGGGACGCAGTGCAAGTTCCCTTGAAGGTGAACGTCTCAGATTGTGCATGTGGCCATGGTTCCCCAAGAGGGAATGAGACACTGCGTCCCCTTGCCATGCCTAGGGCTCTGGGCAATCTTCAATCTTGCCTGAGGAAACTGCTATTTGAGGATAGCTGTGTTCCAACTCGGCGACTACTCCCTTTATAAGGGTATTTAAGTAGTAGTCTCCTTGAGCCCCTTGCATAGACTGTGCTGTCTCCCCTGTTAGGGTTTTAAGTAGATAGCCCACTCTCTGTAGTCTTGGCAATCTTCAGTTAGGACCTTTGGGGGATAGCTATCTGAGGATAGCTGTTTTCTAACTCGGTGACTACTCCCCTTACTAGGGTTTTTAAGTAGTGGTGCCCTGGAGCCCCTATCTAGACTGTACTATCCCCCTCCTAGGGTTTCTAAGTAGGTAGCCTCTATCTGTGGTCCTTGTATTATCAGGCTAAGGTTTTGCTCACATAACATAGCTGTCTGAGGGTAGCTGTCTTCTTAGCTTGGTGTGGATGTCCCTCTTTAATCTGAAACTGGGTTCCCCATTTCTGCCAGGCTATGTGAGCAGCCTGGGGCGTCAGTGGATTGACCACTTTCTGAGGAAAGGTTAGGTGTATGTCTGTCACTTCCACGGTGCTCTCTCACCAGATGGACAGGCATGTGCAGAGGCATGGCATAGTTGGCATTTCATTCCCCAAATGTCCATTAGAGGATGCAGCACGAATTCCTTAAAAGGGGAATGTCTCGGGTTACGCATGTAACCATGGTTCCCTGAGAGGGAACGAGATGCTGCGTCCCTCGCCATGCCTTCAGCCAGCCTGAAGTATAAGAACACGTCACCAACTTATGCCGGGTTCAGACTACACAATATTTTTGTCGGTCAAGCTTTTATATTTGGGTGGAGAGTGGAGCATTTGAGTCACGCGCAGAACACAAAACTGACAGGAGCGGCTCCGGTGGAAAACTGACGGGGTCTAAAACTTTTAGATGACACACAGCTCATTTCTCCGTCACTGTAGTGCCGGGTTCAGACCACACGATATTTTTGTCGGTCACGATTACGATTTCTGTGTCAGATTACACGATTTTGACTCCTAAAATCTTGTTGTGTCATGGACAAGAAACATGTCAGACTACACGTTGCTTCCCGACCATTCATTGCGTGCCGTCTTTAACGACACGCGTGATGTCATCAAGAAGGTGGAACTAGCGACTGATTTCCGAAAACAAGAGTGTAAACATTGCTGAAGCGCTTTCGCT
>NW_015640446.1:574215-592754 GCF_001515625.1 Sinocyclocheilus rhinocerous | reverse complement strand
GAGTACTGTTGCCACAGCTCCACGAACCTTTCCGCCATCTCATAATTCCACCTAACAGCACCATCATCTCTCTTTCGTTTTGCCATGTTTGAAACCTGTGTATGAAAGAGCTTCTGTACTGCTATTGGTCAACGTCACCAATGTGACAGAACTCGTCGTGGACGACAGGAAAAAAATTAAACATGCTAGTCTTTCTGTTGTGATGTCGTGAAGCATCGCAGACGTGGAATCGGTTGTCGTCCACTATAACACACTACACGAGCTGAAACGATGGAATCTTGCGTCCTGACGCCCATTGTCGTTTACGAATCCCCACGACACCCTACGTCAAGCAAATCGTGGCAAAATCGGGCTAAAATCGTGTAGTCTGAACCGGGCATGCCTCGAGGTTCTGGAATATCTACCAGTGAAGCATCTTCCCAGCAGTGAGCCTGACCCTCATGTCGTGAGAGTCGGGTGGTCTCTGGATTCCTGCAGCACACAGCTTGGTGAGGAATCACAAGCACACTCACAGACTTCGAGGGTTTGTTATAGAAATGATCTTTCTGGGTTCTTATGTAGGGAATTACTTTGTTTCAGGAGAGGAGGCAGTCTCTTATGGGTATGGCGGAACAGGGAAAAAGTCTACCTGTTGCAAATTTGAAGATTACGGAGAGAAATTTGGTGAAAGTGATGTCATTGGATGTTATATTGTAAGTGCTATTCTAAGTTTTATTCATTTTTTTCTTCTTCTTCAAAATTATGGAATCTGTCAACAAGTGGCTCTGTTGCAAAACCTGGTCAACTTTTTGCTGTATACTGCAAAATAAAGGTGCAGTCACATTTACCTACTTGAAATTTCACAAACAAAATCATTTAAATGAAGAATTTTGCCTGATAGATTTACAGTGAAAAAGAAATTGTACTATGCAAATTTCGTGTTGGGTTCAAGTTTGATTAACTTTAACACAAATTTACAGTGCTGACCAATAGTAAGCCTCTTGGTTCGGCAGTGATCTCTGTGTGGGCAGAGATTCGTAACGCAAAGCAAAACTGAAGATCTTCAATATACAAAGCACTCATTCTAGTAGTATCTACTCATCCAGTTTTGTATAAAACTTTAATATTATAAAATGATGAATAAAACAAAGAGGCTATTTGGAAAGCACTTATTTAGGATTGGTTTGTTTAATAGCTGGCAGAATAGCTTTGGATGTTTATTATTTTTGTATTATCATTAACTGCTTTCTTTTTGTACAAAATGCATTGATCAACAGTAAATGTGACAACACCTTGTGGCGTCATCTTAAATAAAATAAAATGCCTATAAGTGACTGATATGGAACGGACTACATAGACTGCAGTTTCAGGTGTTGCACAAATCGATTCTAATTGAGTTTAGCATTAGCATGTTGCTACGCTAACAATATGATGCTCATCTGAAAATAAAAATATATAAAATGCTCTAATTTTAATTTGATTGAACAGCATTGGGATGGGACCCTCTGTCAAGGTAGGCAGCTTACTAGGTTTTGGAACTGAGAGAATAATGAAAGGAAAGCAAAATAACAAACATTTAACTACCTAAATAAAGTAGTTGACATGATAAACAGTTTCATATTTGTCTTTTACAGGACTTTGACAGTCATGAGCAGGTGGAAATGGCTTTCTCAAAGAACGGGAAGTGGCTTGATGTGGCATTTCACGTATCTAAAGAAGAACTGGCTGGTCGTGCACTGTATCCTCACATCCTGGTGAAGAACTGCTCTGTTGGGTTTAACTTCGGGCAACGAGCGGATCCGTTCTTTCCTTTGCAAGATGGTTACACATTCATCGGGGCTGTCAACATAGAGAACAGGGTCAGAGGAACTGTTGGTCCCACCAACAAATCTGATTGTGAGGTAAATTCTCCTGATTAGCTCCGTACAGGTAGTGTGAGCATTAGATTTTATGTTTCACTTTGTCTTTGCAGTAAAGATTTATATAACATCATCTTTAAGACAAATGACATATGTCATATTTGACATTTTTGACAAAATCTTACACTAGATAGAACACTATCGTTCAAAATTTTGGGGTCAGTAATGCCGGGTTCAGACTACACGATATTTTTGTCGGTCACGATAGTCACTGTGTCAGATTACACGATTTTGACTCCTAAAATCTTGTCGTGTCGTGGACAAGAAACATGTCAGACTACACGTTGCTTCCCGACCATTCATCACGTGCTGTCTTTAACGACGCGTGTGATGTCATCGAGAAGGCGGAACTAGCGACTGACTTCCGAAAACAAGAGTGTAAACATTGCTGAAGCGCTTCCGCTATAGTTCGCCAGCATTTTTCTTTCTTTATTCTGTCCTTTCTGAACCTTTCCTCCATCTCATAATTCCACCTAGCAGCACCATCATCTCTCTTTCGTTTCGCCATGTTTGAAACCTGTGTATGAAAGAGCTTCTGTGCTGCTATTGGTCAACGTCACCAATGTGTCATCGTGGATGACGGAAAAAAAATTAAACATGCTAGTCTTTCTGTCGTGATGTTGTGAAGCATCGCAGACGCGGAATCGGTTGTCGTCCACTATGACACACTACACGAGCTGAAACGATGGAATCTTGCGTCCCGATGCCCATTGTCATTTACGAATCTCCACGACACCCTACGTCAAGCAAATCGTGGCAAAATCGGGCTAAAATCGTGTAGTCTGAACCGGCATTAGTTGTCTGAAGGAGATGTGAACTCCTTCAGACAACTAAGTTGGTGACGTGTTCTGCAGGAGCCCTCTTATACTTAATAAGATGTCATGGGCTACGTGGGCCAATAGGATTTGTTTCACACGTGCTTCAGACACTGGTCCTGTTGGCGGCATTTCCCCAAGTGTCCGCTAGAGGACGCAGCATCTCGTTCTTTCTTGGGGAACCATGGCTACATGCGTGACCCGAGATGCTTCTTGTCTTTTTGTGTATGTGTGTGTGTGTGTGCGTGTGTATTTAAGAGAAAGTTAACTGAAATAAAAATTAAAGCTGAAATATGAAAAGAAGCCACAGAGGGGCCAAGGTAGTTAGTTCTGCTTCTTTGCTTTATAAGATTCTTACCTGCTGATTATTTTACATTTAAATCATTTGAATTTGGTTCGGCTTAAATATGCTTTCATATGTAGGGGTCTGGATTACCTCTCAACATATCTTTGCGGGGGGGGGATCTTAACACGGCTTATTATCATAGCATTTCTCCTACCTGCCTCATTAATTTCTCCTTTTTGGGGGGCAGAATGGCTTAATTTAATATATTCTGCACGTTTAATCATAAGTCGCATGTACTTGCGGCTATGGAAGAGCTGGACGGATCACAGGCCTTTTGATTTTCACAAATCCAACATCCTTCCGTGGGTTCAGTGGTGCTCATGAAAGAAAGATGATCCGAAATCAGAGAAAGAAAGATAGAGAGAGTTGAATAAGAAGGGTAAGTGTACACAATCACTCTTTCGAACCATTTTTTTTTAAATATAGACATGCACATAATCACCTCTTCTTTTAAGTATTTTGATAGAATATGCAACACTGTGTTTCAGTTTTATTTTTTATTTTTCTAAAATAATAAGTACTACTGTAAGTCATGTTCAAATGTTGTTTTTGAACATACTTTGCTTGGTATTGCTTAGATACTTTAGATCAGGGATTTTCACATTTTTTTATGCTATAATGACTAAGATTCAGTCCCTCTGTGGAATCCAGCCCTAATGCCTAATCAAAAATGTGCTATCACATGTTCTTGTTAATTAATAGTTAACAGCTAATAGCTACTTGATATTAATGTTAAATATTGCTGATTATGTGTTGCTGTATCTTGCAAATACTGGAAGAACAGAATAGCCAGTTATCACTATGCTAAGCTATTAGGCTAAATGGTTAACTTGCTAACTAAAAACACAAACAAAAGGGATGTGTTTATATGACCATCTGTAGCTTCGGTCACACAAAGTGACATGTCATATACCATTTAAAAAGCATTAACACATTTTCATGATTAAAATCACATAAATCATAAAGCAATTTTCTAATATGTTTAACAGTTTTTCTAACTAATTAGTTTTCCCTAACTAATCTATCCACATTATGCTCCATTTCACTCTTTGTTTATCCAGAACATGCATTTCATCTCCAAACTGTAAAGTTTTAGGATATTATAAAGATTGTCTATTTTTGTTGCTGAATTAAATTGGATTTATATTTGTCAATGTACAAAAAAAGTTAAAAGCTTACATTATATTGTGTTAGTATTAAGTTGTAAGTGTATTTTTCTTCTACAGAATAAAAAAAAAAAAAAAATATATATATATATATATATATATATAGTTTTGTGTGTGTGTGTGTGTGTGTGTGTGTGTGTGACAGTATTAATGCCAAATGCTGTAAATGTGAAGTGCTTTGGACACTTTTTTTTTCCTCTGAGGATTTCAGGGAGCAAACCTTGTTTGAAAACCCCCTTCTCTAGATGATCTTTTCATTGAGAAAAATCAAGTTTCCTTCACACTCGCTAAAAATATTATGTTCATCCACATTTATCCACACAACCTCATTGTCATGAGCATGTTCACACAGCGCACACAATTCCTCTGCACTTCCGATTTCTCCCAATATGGGGACAGGAGAGCTGTCAGTCAATAAATGGGAAAACAAAGTAACTGGCATTACTTTTTTGAAAAAGTAACTCAGATATTTTCTTGTAAATTAAAAAAGTAATGCTTTACTTTACTAGTTACTTGAAAAAAGAAATCTGATTATGTAACTCGCATTACTTGTAATGAGTTACCCCCAACACTGGTCATGAGCAATGGTATTTAATTCCAATAATAAAGTTTCCACGAAGGTTCATTATTAGCGTGTGTGTCGGGGGAAGTTTATTGGGTGAAGTTTGTGAATTCCCAGGTCAGCACTTACATTAATGAGAGCGTGGTTGAGGGCTTTCTGTGGCGTGTGTTTTGCTAATTCCTCTCAAATTGTGACCTGTAACGTGTCTTCAACCCTCCTGTTTGAAATAGAGGCTTTTAACGCTTAGTGCATGTGATAGATGGAGCTTAGAAAGGAAAAAAAGACACTTCCAAAGAATGCAGATGATTAGTTTGATGAGTTGAAGAGTGGGGAAAGAAGCGTTTGGTGCTCTCATTGTGTTTCAATAACTTTAAAAAGAAACTAATCCAGTGTACTCTAATTGCATGCCACCTCCCAGATGGGGACCTCTCCTCTCCAGATTCATTGTGGTACAGAATACTGCAGCAACCTCTAAGGATCCTACTTGCAGTATTCCTGTAGATCCCATAATGAGTTTTTAAAAGATATAATAGTGCTCTATTAGAGATTCTAAAACCCTAAAAAAGAGGTTTGTCTTTGCAGGCATCAGATATTAACGTTGACGCTGGATTAAGGTTTCATTTCGTCGTCTTCGTCCATTATTCGGCCCAGTCGGCAATCTGGCAGATTGACGGGCACTTTTAATTAAACTGCAGTAATTATGGTGGAAATCTCTCACGGAAAAGAAAGACTCCAAATTCATTTCATCTGACTAATTATCAGCCACATCCCGATGTCTGCGCTGCAGAAGCTCGAAGCGGCCATCTGAGACGCCAACGGCGCGATTGGGCAAGAGAGGTCAGACAATAAAAGGCCCAAAGTTCTTTGTGCAACAAAAGTCGTCAGTTCGCTGTCTTCATTAGATCTTTCGTTTCTAGCTAACACAATGAATGTAATCATCTCTTCCTGCGGTGTGGAAATGAATATCGTAAGTTGCTTTGAATTTGGCCGAGGAACAATCACACAGAGGAGATAGTGCTGTTGATTTTGCAGCCGTGGCTGAGCGAGTCAGTGAATCAGAATGTTTGCTGACTCCACCGAGAAAAGGACGCACAGGACGCTCGGCTTTGTCAAATTCTGTAAATGTGAACTGTTTTGCACACTTTTTCCTCTGAGGATTTCAGGGAGCGACGCTTGTTTGAAAACCCTCTTCTCTAGATGATATTTTCACTGAGAAAAATCAGGTTTCCTTCACACTCGCTCAAAATATTATGTTCATCCACATTTATCCACACAACCTCATTGTCATGAGCAATGGCATTTAATTCCGCTAATAACGTTTCCACGCAGGTTCATTATTAGCGCGCATGTCGGGGGAAGTTTCTCGGGTGAAGTTTGTGAATTCCCAGGTCAGCACTTACATTAATGAGAGCGTGGTTGAGGGCTTTCTGTGGCGTGTGTTTTGCTAATTCCTCTCAAATTGTGACCTGTAACGTGTCTTCAACCCTCCTGTTTGAAATAGAGGCTTTTAACGCTTAGTGCATGTGATAGATGGAGCTTAGAAGGGAAAAAAAGACACTTCCAAAGAATGCAGATGATTAGTTTGAAGAGTTGAACAGTGGGAAAAGAAGCGTTCTGTACTCTCATTGTGTTTCAATAACTTTAAAAAGAAACTAATCCAGTGTACTCTAATTGCATGCCACCTCCCAGATGGGGACCTCTCCTCTCCAGATTCATTGTGGTACAGAATACTGCAGCAACCTCTAAGGATCCCGCTTGCAGTATTCCTGTAGATCCCATAATGAGTTTTTAAAAGATATAATAGTGCTCTATTAGAGATTCTAAAACCCTAAAAAAGAGGTTTGTCTTTGCAGGCATCAGATATTAATGTTGACGCTGGATTAAGGTTTCATTTCGTCGGCTTCGTCCATTATTCGGCCCAGTCGGCAATCTGGCAGATTGACGGGAACTTTTAATTAAACCGCAGTAATTATGGTGGAAATCTCTCACGGAAAAGAAAGACTCCAAATTCATTTAATCTGACTAATTATCGGCCACATCCCGATGTCTACGCCGCACAAGTTCGAAGCCGCCATCTGAGACGCCAACGGCGCGATTGGGCAAGGAGGTCAGACAATAAGAGGCCCAAAGATCTTTGTGCAACAAAAAGTCGTCGGTTCGCTGTCTTCATTAGATCTTTCGGTTCTAGCTAACACAATGAACGCAATCATCTCTTCCTGCGGTGTGGAAATGAATATCGTAAGTTGCTTTGAATTCGGCTGAGGAACAATCACACAGAGGAGATAGCGCTGTTGATTTTGCAACCGTGGCTGAGCGAGTCAGTGAATCAGAATGTTTGCTGACTCCGCCGAGAAAAGGACGCACGGGACACTCGCTTTTCCATCTCAGCCTCCCCCCCTCTCTCTCGCTCTCTCTTCCTGGGTTTAGGGCGAAAAGTAATATAGGAATCGCTTTAGACGGAAAAGAGCATTGCTATTTAGGCTTAGAGGCTCAATCAGTCTGGCTGGAATGATGGCCATGGTGAGTTACCATTAGGCTGACCTGATTAGGGCCGACTTAGGCTCCGCAGTCATATGTGCCATTTCCCTGATAGTGCTGGAATCTGGATTTCCCGCTTGGCTGCGTCCGTACGGCTAAACTCAGCCAAGCACGGTGTCTCTGAGTGCGCAGAGCGGGAAGGTAATTCTCATTTCAGCCCAGTGCTCCTCACACTCGACAGAATCTCACACTGCGGAAATCCAGCGTGGAGGGAAAAATGACGTTTTGTCGATTTCACAGAACTTTGGTGTAATGTTCAGGCCGACATCTATAATATTGTGTTGGGTGTGGTGGGGAAGTTATCTAGAAGAATGTTAAGAACGTTTACCTGTTAATACGCTTCAAAGGCATCCACTTTATGCCCGTAAACTGATGTTCATTCTGGGTTTGTGAGTCTGGATGAAGTTAGATAGATAGATGTGTTTCTGCTCTAAAGCAGAATTGCAAAAAAATAATGCAGTTTTCAAACAGGTTTTCAGAACACCCCCGTTTTCCATTGTTCAGCACAATCCCATGTAGTTATTCCCCAGACTCATGCCACTGGATAAAGTCCACATTCTGTTTTCTGATTGGCTGACAAGATCTGGCAACCCTATTTAATTAATTAATGTATGGTACATATTCTGTTTCAGTGATAACGGGTAGTAATTTTTCAGTATAAACAGTATTAAAAAATGCTTATATTGAGCTGTGGTGCTCATGCTACAAAGCAACATTTATTTCCCAAACCCATTTTAACCCTTTTTCTCCATCATTTCCATTATAGTAAGTTTCTATTATAAGTAAAATTGACCAAACTAAACAGAACAGTTAAATTTGACATATTCTAAAGTGCATAAATTGCCAGCGTGATGCGAAGCAGTCTCACTTATTCATGCATTTCTATGCAGTCATGATGTTCTGAGTGGTTGCTGATTAAAGTCAAGAGATCTCCCAAGTCTTGATTTTCTGGTCTCTTGATATGATTCAAGTACCTTTAAGTGTAAACGTGAGGTATCATTCATGTACTGTACTTTATAGTTCCAAATCCCTAACCTAAATAATAGTAATAGCTCAATTAGCATTATCAAAGACCACTGATAAAAATGTGCTAAATACAAGAAATTGTACATTTACTTTCAGCAAGTGGCTCATTTGTTCAGCATTAGCTGATGTTTAGGCATGTTTTCACAATGTGTGTTTGTGAAAATTCCAGTGGTTTCATTACATACAGTGTGTCTCATTTTCAGACCTGCTTCAGCATGATGGACCCACGTTTCCACTGGCATTTCCCCCCTCTCTCTTTCTTTGTTTCTCTCTCTCTTTCTCGCAGTAGATGGTGTAATGTCAAGTTGGGCACGGAGCCCAGTTCTGCAGCAGCGATGCGTCCCGTACTGACACACGGTTACAGTTCCTCATTCAACTTGTCCAATCCTCATTTCAGCATTATTTCATCACCTGCATGTGTGTGTGTGTGAGCATTTAACTGTGGATGGTGACTACAGGCTTCTACCGATGAATCAGCACGAACACAATTGGTCTCTCTCTTTCACGTTCTATTCTCCCGTTCTGTCCATCTGTCATCAGGCTTCACCCACCCTCTGAGCTGTCACTCCAGAACAGGATGCCCATTTAGGTTGGACACAATTATACACTTATATGTGTGTGTGTAGCCCATGCATGCCGTAAGACATCGAGCAGGGACCTGGGCCAGTCGGAAATGTGATCCGCCCCATCGGCCGCCTCCTCCCTCTCCAGGTCTGCCCGTCTGGGAGAAAGGAACAGTGGGAATTCTGTGTGGCTTTGGGCAGCCGAAGCCTCTTCCCAACAATTACCTTCAATTAGGGGAGCACAGCGGCGCGCAGGCAGAAATTAGGGGCCAGGCCGGGCGACTGGAGTCAGGCCAGTCCTACTGTCCCCCTCTGCTCACTTACACTGCCCCGGGGCTAGGGTTACACCACACACACCATGTCTCTTCACCCTTACCTGTCTATCTAGCTGCTTCTGTCTTCTTGGTCATCCTGATTGTCTTCTTTTCCTTCTTAGGGAGTTCGCTAGGGAGAAGATGAGCTAGGGAGAGAAAAATAAAATGTTTTGTAAGGACAACAAACCTTGCAGGGTCAAGGTTCAGGGTCAAGGTTCAATCTTATTTATTTATTTATTTATTTATTTTCCAAAGATTTGTTAATGATGCAAAGGTTTCAATGTACTTTTTCTGAAAGTACTTTTTATTTTAATTTAGCCGTAATATAGTTTTAGTGTTCCCAGCTATTGATGCTCAGAAGTAAATGAGTCTCAAAACCAAGTTAGTAGACCTAGTATTCATTCTACTAACATTCCTTTTGCAAAAATACAGTCAGAGTATACAGATAGATATATTTGATATATTTGAAGTTTATCAAGTTTAAAATTCATTTTATAATAAGGTCACTTTATTTGTTTTATAATAAGGTTGTATTATTTTAGGATCTGTAAAGAAGTGTCAACCTGAATAAGTTACTGAAATGTTAAATGTGTTTTTTTGACCTACTTAAATTAAATTGAACATGAAAGTTATGATATCTATACCAAAGGTCCTCAATCTTTTTGACTCAAATTAGATGCGTACAGTACCTGTTTATATCTAATATTTCTTCCCATTTTTATGCTGTAATGATGACAAAAATTTTTGTTTTATTGTTGTTAATAAAAAGATACAATGGTTATTGAGGGGACAAGTAAAAAAAATCTTAATTTTGTTTTTTAAGCAGTTTTTATTGTTATACGTTTTATTATGTTTTATTAAATACTATTTTCAATCATTATTAATATTATTAATAATGTGATTAAGTATTATTGTTATGTGTTAATACATAACATAATAAAACATAACAGTATATACTGTTATGTTTTATTATTAATTCAATTAATACCTAGTGGGCACAGCAAAATCTGTGCTGAAATGCATCTGTATATGTTTAAGTCAGACTAATGCAGTTAAGGACTTAATCCACACTGCCTTAACACTTGGAATTCTTTAAGCATATAACAGTGGCAAGTGTGACACACAGCCAAGAACAGTATTTTGTTCCCCCCCCTACGTCCTACACTTATAATTTGTATCATTACTTACTGTAATAATCTTCATCTTTTGTCATTTAGGGCTAATAGTATCTGTGCTACTTCCTGCTTATTACTTCACTTTGCCTGGCTTGGCCAAGTTCCTGAAAACTGAGTAGGCATCTTTGACAGTGTTGGGCAGTAACGCATTACTTAGTAACGCGCTACTGTAATTTGATTAGTTTTTTAGTAAAGGAGTAATTTAACGTGTTATCATTTTCAAAATGGTAATTAGAGTAGCTAGTTACAAGCCGAGGTCTCTATACGTTACTGCCGCGTTACATTGCTGACAGAATGCAGTGTTTTATAATCTAGAGATTGTAAAAATGATGTATAACACACACTGTCGAGTCAAGTGCCAGTGGATTAGAGACCTGCTCTCCCACGAGACCCGACGCAACAGAGTGCGGCCATGCCAAACCATGCACGCAGCAGCCACTTGGTTTAGTTAAAAATAACAGTGTTCTGTTAATGTTGATGCTTTAATAACAAATATTTATCGGGAGCGTGTATGCTGGGATTTCATAAATTTCATGGAGAAAAAAGTAACGTAACTAGTAATGTAACTAATTACTAATTACTTTTGAAATAAAGTAATCAGAACAGTAACGTGATTACTTTTAAAAGGAGTAATCAGTAATTTGATTACATTTTCAGAGTAACTTGCCCAACACTGATCTTTGACTCGTAAATGTGTCGTTTATATGTGATGTCATTAGGATTTCAAAAATGAGTTATTTTTGAGCATTGATTTTAATAAATTGAAGACATTTTGAGCAGATTTAGAAGAAAAATCATGTTGTTATCACTACAATGATTGTCAGTTTAAGCAAGAATAAGCGATGAGCTCTCTCAGTTTGCCAAACCACCCGCCTCATCCAATTGTGTGTTTTACCAGGAAAGAGAATCGATCAAGACTGTCATGCATCTGTTTTATTCTTCGTTTGTTAGTGCATGAGTAATTCAGATGACTCTCACCTGTGCATTTATTCACCTAAGATTTATGAAAGATTGCATTGTGTAACATCAACACACTCAATATATTATGAGGTCAGTGAAAATGACGGCCAATAAATCAGACTGACACCTCACTCTCTTAGTTTCCAAATCTCATACTCATACTCTGAAAAGAGAAAAGTAGCTCCTTCAGCTTTCCCGACTTTCATTAAATGGACATCTCAAGACAATCCGTCTTCAGGAAACCGTCCTGCAGTGTCTTCCAAACACACTTGTCTTGAGAAAAATGAGTGATCTATAATAATAGTAGAATTCTACCCTAGTCAGAATGCCAAGTAGCTTGCAGCAATACGTTTGGAGCGTCTTTAAAGGTGGTGCCTGTGTTGACTTGAACTTGTTTGGTTGTTTTCATCTATAGATATCTATACAGTCATGCTTAAGCCGTGTTATGGTCGTGTTTTTCTTGTCTGCTTAACTAGTCAAGTATCACTATTATTGTGGACCCCTAACAAGTACTAAACATGGGCGTATGAATGATACTTGTGTGCTGATGTGCTGTTGTTTTCAAAGTGATCAGACTTTTGAATTTTACCTGACAGACGATGAAATGAGATTTAATTGCAATTAATGGGCAGTTGCATGTTTGTCTCATGTTCAAGTATATTGTTTTAAAGTAAATTATTGTCGTAATAAGTACTCTTTTTAATAGGATGCTACAGTACAAGTGTACTTCTTTTCTGCAGTGGCTGGAATGTCATCATTATCCCAAATTATCTATATATTTTTTTCTAGTTTGATATGTTTCATTAAGGTTTTATGCTGAAATATCAACTTCACAATGTGTAATGTTATGGCAGCGTGATTGTATGTGTATTGAGGGAATAAAATCTCGCATTGTTCTGATTGTGTAAACATGGAGACAGTGTATCGAGATATGACGGTATTATCTGATTTCTCATTGTGAAGCGCAGTGTTTGACTCTATCTGTGAAGACATGCCACTGATACCCAGAAAATATCCACAAATGCTTCCGCGAGACACAACCTTTGGATTTTATGTGAGTGTGTGTCTGTGCTTGACTCAGTGAGTGTGTGCGCGTGGCCTTTGTGCGTGTCTGCACGCATCAGTGAGACAATGATAACATTTGTGCTGTTTCTAATTAGAAGTTAGTGAAATTGGGATCATTAGTTTTGTCAATTAAATGATACAGCATTTCACAAAGCCACTGCTAAGCAGTTTGTAATTAATACAGAGTTGCAGAATTTCTTATTTTCCGTGCAGGTTTACTTACGGCTGCTTTAAGGTTGGAAGTAGCGAGAAGGTACGGCGGATTATACATGCTGCTTCAGTTGGTTTGTGTGTGTTTGTGCGTTAAGGTCAGCTGGTCTTCAGTAGGGTTTCTGAGCTCAAAATAAATTATGTGAATAAAAAGGAAAATGTAATGAATTAATTAATGTGAATTAATAGGAAAAGTTAATATTAATAATCAAAGTAATAATATTAATTAAATCTAAACTAAAGCTAAAGTTAAGAAAACATATTCTAAATGTTCTATATAGCATTCTATCCTATCCTATTCTATTCTATTCTATTCAATCCCAAATTAAAGTGTATATATTTATACATAAATACATTTATACATATATATTGATTATTTTAGTATAGGTCAGTCTTAAAAACATTACATTTTATTAACTGTTTATTTACTAGCATGATATTCTGCTCCACATACTGCCTACTGTATACCATTTTTCAAGGAGTATGTGAAATAGTATGTATATTATAGTATGTATTATAGTTTTTTATTGTCACAAGACTTCATTATGATGTCCAGCCATTGGTCCAGTTAACTTGAAAATAAAAATAATCTGAATGATATCTGGCATTGTATATATGGTAAAATAATTCATGTTATGAATCCAGAAAAAGTTAATCAGTCTATATCTCTTCTAGTTATATCACCATATCACCAAACGCAGTATATCACAACATTTCATGTATTTTGTGAAGTATTTTCAGCATGCTAGGCATACTTTGTGTGGATTACGTACTGCAGAAACAGTGACATATTTAAATTGCCGTTACTGTGACTAATTCTAGCTCTCTTTCTACCTCCCTATCACAGCGATTTACTGTTTAAAACAACTGTTTACAATGGAGACAGACTAACTTTTAAATCTGTTGTGACTGACAGGGATTGGATACAAAACATACAAATGCAATCATCCATAAGTAGTACGCTAGCAGTGTGTGTCAGACTCTCGAACGTGTGTGTGTGCGTGTGTTTGTGTGTGTGTGAGTGCGATAAGATCTCAATGATGTCAGGAGATTATGCTCTTAAAACCAGGACTAATTATAAGCTCCCTGCACTAAGCACTGGAAAAAGTATTAATTAAACCATCTCATTTATCAAAACCTTTTGGCACGGGGAGCACATAAAGGGAATGTATGTGTGAACTGCAGACAGCCCAGTTCCTCAGGCTAATCGAGCTAGCTAACACAGCTAGCTGACAAACGGGCCTTTTACATAGATTATCAGCGCTGAAGTAGGCGGACGGTTTTGAAATTTTTTTTTTTTTACCAGTTTCTAATATCTGCAGAAAACTATCTGTTAACATCTTCAACTTAAAGCTTGGCTAACGCAGGAGCCCCTGGATGTACACAAACTGTTTGAGCCAATCACCTGAGCCCTACATTAGCGCTGTGATATCAGCACACACAGAAAAATAGTCAATTATAAATGTTTTTTTTTAAGACCCCTGTAAGGAGAATGGGGCGCTGGTAAAATATCTACAAAAATATAATGAAAAATTAGCAATGTAATATGATGCTAATGTAAACATAAGGATGATCTGCACATCTGTTTGGTGCAGCTAATGCTGCAGAAATTAAACTTTTAACACTAATCTACAGTAGATGTTAGACATGTATAAAGGCCGGTTTACACCAAGAATGATAACTATAAAGATAACTAACAATAATTATTAGCGTCCACATATTAACGTTATGTTTACTATAAGCACGTGCTGCAATTTTGTCATCTGCCACTTTAAATGCTCAAGCTCTTTAAAATTAGTGGGGGTTTTTGTGTAAAAGAGGTTTTTTTTGTGTTTTTGTGTTTGTCTAAAAAAAAATTTTTCGGTAACACTTTATTTGAAGGTGTCCTTGTTACACGTTACATGTACTTACTATTATAATAACAATTAATTATGCATAATTACACGCAAGTAACCCTAAGCTAAACCCAAATCCTAACCCTAACCATATAGTTGTCAGGGAGTCATCACAGTCACTTCAGTCACCATCCAGGATAATTACCCGATCACAGTCACCTGAGTTCTGATCACCCGCACCTGCTGTCACCAATCAAGCCACACTACAAATACACACACAGCACAGCCACTCACTGTCCGGTCTACCGTTCACTCCTACGAACTGCTCTGGACTCTCTCTGCCAAAACCTCCTAGAACGAATTACCTGCTGTTCCTCCCACGATCCTCCAACGACTCCGTGGAAACGGCTCCACGATCTCCAACGTAACCGGCATACGATCCTCTCCATCAGAACTCAGATAAGCACCCTGGAACCATTCACTGTGTTGACATTCACCTGCCTTTAACTCACCTATTCCAGTCATCCACTTACCCAGTCAATAAACCATCCTGTTTTGCACTTACCTGTTGTGTCTGGCCTTGCTTTGTGACAATAGTAAGTACATGTAGTTAATTATAATATTACTCAGTACTTGTATGTATAATTACACTGTAACAAGGACACCTTCAAATAAAGTGTAACCAATGTTTCTTTATCAGTTGGGGAAAAAAGTGCTTCCTCTGTGTTGATATCATTCTAGATGTATAGTGTGGACTTTGTTATTCTCATAGAATTAGAACAATTATTAAAACGTTTAGGTACAGTTATCATACTTGTTGCGAACTGCCCTTAATCTTAAACTTAGTGATTTCAATCCTCTAGGTATTTTCAAATTGTTTTGTAATAAGATGTAAGCAGTTTTCTAACTGGTAACAATTTAGATTAGGGAACACATATTCACTACTAACTAAGAGTTTTCCCTCAGACTCCTAATTTGCTATGTATTGATAGTAAGTAAGGTAGTTGTTGTAGTAGTAAGGGATCTACTGTAGAAAATGGTTATGCAGAATAAGGCATTAATAAGTGCTTTAAAAGTACTAATAGTTTGCTAGTAATATGCATAGTGTTGCCTAATCTGAAGTGCTGCCATTGTGAGCTGTATTCCTCCTGCTCTTGTTCTTTTCTGAAGGGTTAAAACTGAGTTGACTTTACTAACATTTCATAGGCCTTACAATAATTACGTCCACCTTTAATCTAGCACTCATACTTTTCTACGCTTGAACAATAACATGCTGTTTGCTCTCATGTTTTCAGCTAATTTTGACCATGAATCATAAAACGGTACATCAGAGCTTCACATCATACGGTCTGTATGAGTTCTGTACACAGTGAGTCTCATTAATGAGCCGCTTGAGTTATTCTGCCTTCATTTAAAAATGCATAAATTCATGCTTTTCATATTCTGTGCTGGAATCCCATTACGCTGTGACTGTAATATTTCGGGTATTAAGCTCAGTGACTGTAATGGCTGAGAGGGGCCGTGCGCGTCACCGCTTCGCATTACGGACGATATTAATCAGGCTCTCCCCGAAGAAAAGACGAGTCGAGAAGAGAGAGAAGCAAGAAAGAGAAACATCAGAAAACCAATTCAGCGAACAAAGGCCCATGTGTTCCCTGGTGGCCCGGGATCGAAGAGCAAATGAAAGAGGGGAACGAGAGACAGAAAATGAAAGAATGGAGGTTTTATCAAGGTGTTGGGTGGAAAGACTTGGAGGGGTGAGGTGGAGCCATTGTGGCGCTTTGACTGAATGAGGAAACCCCGTCATTCAGGTCAATTCATTTGGAATCTTTTTCCTCTTTATCAGATGGTTTTGTGAATAATTGAGATAGTAGGTAGAGGGCATTGTGTCAAGGGGTGTTCCCACTCACTAGCTCTGTGGTTGACGCCACCACGCAGGTAATTTGTCTAGTGTGCGTTGAAGCAGGACAGAGAATCGGGCCTAAACGGGGCCAACTGCCAACATCTTATTGAGTCATCATCACTTCCTAATCCTCATGGTCAGTTTGGGGTTTCAGAGACCACTAGTCTTTGAAAAACATGTTCGCATCAGGTTGATGGGTCATTCTTCATTTGCGGTGGCAAATAGACGTCAACTTTAAATACCAATAAATTGTCCTCACGGTAACACTTTCTATGAAGCCCGTATTTACAATACATTATAAGGGTATTCTTAAGGCATTATAATATAAATAAATAAATAAAAAACCTTATAATATGTTGTATCCTCTCATAAATAATCTTAACAACAATTATAATACTTATGCATTTGTGGTTATAACTTAAGAGTATGATTATTTATAACACACAATGAATACCATATTAAATCCACTTAATTTATAATGGATTATCTCATATCTTGACATTGTTTATTTAAGAGCTGCACGTTATCTTACTACATCTTGTGAGTGGTTAGAAATTGAGTGTTTTTGAGTGTTTCCTTTGACGTTAATATTAATTTTACTGTGAGCTAGTTTAATCTCATTTTTAATACTTTCAAATTAAAAAATGCAATGTTTATATATATATATATATATATATATATTATATAATATATAATATGTATATATAATACAATAATAATAGTTAAAAGCAAATGTGAATACATTCATCTGATCTGATATCTGATCTCATGACTGTTTGAGAAAAATTATTATTATTATTATTAGTAGTAGTAGTAGCAGTAGTAGTAGTAGTAGTATTAGTATTATTTAAAAGTGGTCTTTGTCTGCTTTAAGTAAAGTGAAGATACTTTACTTAAAGCAGACGAAGACCACTTATAAATAATAAGACCACATTATAAAGTCTTTTGGATGTTTTCATGAAGACTTTGTCATTTTACAGTAAAAACACTAATAAGATGCACTAAGTTATTGTGCAGATCTTAAACAATGGCAAGATATGAGACTTATAATACATTATAACTATGAGAAATATAATCCATTGTAAAAGTGGATGCAACGTGTTCATTGTGTTATAAATCATCATACTCTTAAAAGCTATAACCACAAATAAGTAGGTATTATAATACATTAAAACTGTTCTTATGATTATTTATGGGGTGATACAACATATAAGTTTTTTTTATAATGGATTATTCAATGCCTTAAGAATACCCTTATAATGTATTATAAATACGGGCTTCATAGAAAGTGTTACCGACACATTGTGTTTTTACTTTATTACACTGATCGATGTCCCTCTTTATACTTCATATTAAAACAATATATGTGCGTAAATGCATAGTTTATTTTAAGGGCTTGTTAGATTTATTTTACTGTGGCATGAACTATGCGCTGTTCCCGAATGAATCACTCTTTTGAGTCAATGCTATTCAAAGATTGATCAGGCAGATTGATCAGTCTGAATTGGTTCTCAAATCAAGTTGAATTATTTGTTCAGTTGAGTTCACACATGTACTGAATTGTCTGCATTGTCACTAGTAAAATAGTAACAGGAAACTTAACACAACTTAAAGATCGTTAGGTGAAACTGACATGAGCCTGCAGTCTATCTATCTTATAAGTACATTTGTACAGTATGCTGAGAAAACATCCCTTATGTACATGCTTCATTGACTTAATTATCATTATCTTGCTTGTTCCGATTAAGATCCGAAGTAAACAGTATCTCACTATACTTAGTAGTCTTTCTATTGGAAACTTTTTTTTACTCATACTCCAGAAATTAAGACTAATTTAATTGCACTTGTAGCCTACTTCTTTAATTATTTCTGTTAACTCCTTGTACTTTTACTTGAGTAACGTTTTTGGTTATATGGGTCTAACACAATATTTGAGTCTGCTGCTTTAATAATTTGTAGATTTGATAAGTTTTAATCTAATTTGTAAAAAAAATATATATATATATATATATATATATATACATACATAAATCTATTTTATAATTTATTATATATTTTATTACATTTATATATTTGATTAATTGTTTTATTTTGATTTACTGTAAATGTGTTTTTTGCAGAAATAATGTTATTACACTGAATAACCTTTAAAAATACTTGTCT
>NW_015640446.1:572334-573779 GCF_001515625.1 Sinocyclocheilus rhinocerous | reverse complement strand
CTTTTGGATGTTTTCATGAAGACTTTGTCATTTTACAGTAAAAACACTAATAAGATGTACTAAGTTATTGTGGAGATCTTAAACGATGGCAAGATATGAGACTTATAATACGTTATAACTACGGGAAATAAAATTAATTGAAACTTAAGTGGATGCAACATGTTCATTGTGCGTTATAAATCATCATACTCTTAAAAGCTATAACCACAAATAAGTAGGTATTATAATACATTAAAACTGTTCTTATGATTATTTATGGGGTGATACAACATATAAGTTTTTTTTATAATGGATTATTCAATGCCTTAAGAATACCCTTATAATGTATTATAAATACGGGCTTCATAGAAAGTGTTACCGACACATTGTGTTTTTACTTTATTACACTGATCGATGTCCCTCTTTATACTTCATATTAAAACAATATATGTGCGTAAATGCATAGTTTATTTTAAGGGCTTGTTAGATTTATTTTACTGTGGCATGAACTATGCGCTGTTCCCGAATGAATCACTCTTTTGAGTCAATGCTATTCAAAGATTGATCAGGCAGATTGATCAGTCTGAATTGGTTCTCAAATCAAGTTGAATTATTTGTTCAGTTGAGTTCACACATGTACTGAATTGTCTGCATTGTCACTAGTAAAATAGTAACAGGAAACTTAACACAACTTAAAGATCGTTAGGTGAAACTGACATGAGCCTGCAGTCTATCTATCTTATAAGTACATTTGTACAGTATGCTGAGAAAACATCCCTTATGTACATGCTTCATTGACTTAATTATCATTATCTTGCTTGTTCCGATTAAGATCCGAAGTAAACAGTATCTCACTATACTTAGTAGTCTTTCTATTGGAAACTTTTTTTTACTCATACTCCAGAAATTAAGACTAATTTAATTGCACTTGTAGCCTACTTCTTTAATTATTTCTGTTAACTCCTTGTACTTTTACTTGAGTAACGTTTTTGGTTATATGGGTCTAACACAATATTTGAGTCTGCTGCTTTAATAATTTGTAGATTTGATAAGTTTTAATCTAATTTGTAAAAAAAATATATATATATATATATATATATACATACATACATAAATCTATTTTATAATTTATTATATATTTTATTACATTTATATATTTGATTAATTGTTTTATTTTGATTTACTGTAAATGTGTTTTTTGCAGAAATAATGTTATTACACTGAATAACCTTTATACTTGTCTGTCTGCTTGCAGTTTAAAACTTAAGTCTCTCTCTTCTGAGCCTTGATTCACTTTGAACATATATAAACATATGAAGGAAGGTTAATTTCAGAATTCAAAAATGTATTAGCCACCTGCAGTGAACTAGAGTGGCAGAGGATGCTGAGATAGGTGAGGGTAGAAAAGAGCACAGAACAAGGGTTATACGAATCTCGTGTCTCTTCTCCGAGTAATCTGATGAAGA
>NW_015640446.1:548871-572255 GCF_001515625.1 Sinocyclocheilus rhinocerous | reverse complement strand
AAAAAAAAAATATATATATATATATATATATATATACATACATAAATCTATTTTATAATTTATTATATATTTTATTACATTTATATATTTGATTAATTGTTTTATTTTGATTTACTGTAAATGTGTTTTTTGCAGAAATAATGTTATTACACTGAATAACCTTTAAAAATACTTGTCTGCTTGCAGTTTAAAACTTAAGTCTCTCTCTTCTGAGCCTTGATTCACTTTGAACATATATAAACATATGAAGGAAGGTTAATTTCAGAATTCAAAAATGTATTAGCCACCTGCAGTGAACTAGAGTGGCAGAGGATGCTGAGATAGGTGAGGGTAGAAAAGAGCACAGAACAAGGGTTATACGACTCTCGTGTCTCTTCTCCGAGTAATCTGAGGAAGAAATGGAGAGGGAGAGCTTGCGATCTAGGTTTCATTCATTTAGCATTTTTATATCGTTGTGCTCATCTGTAGTGTTGTGTAAATGTTGCGATCATGGGAGATCAAACTTGGATTAGGTTCTGAATAAAGCCAGAGTGCGTGCAGATCACAGGTGTGTGTGTTTGTGCACGAGAGAACGTTTATCAACATCCTATGTAGCTAAAGAACATTAATGCTAATCTGATGGAAGAAGGCTGATTATGCTATGGTTGCTATATTAATGTTTTTGCAACTTTTACACACATCACTCAATCTGCCCCTCAAGTTTCCACCTCACCGTCTAACACCAGCACACTTGACAAGAAAACAAGCAATTTTATGACTAATCGTTTTTGTACTTATAGGCCCAACAACTTCTCTACTAAACAAACACAGGTTTAATTACAAAACTCACACAATTGTGTGCGCGTGTGATAGATTTTCTAATTCATATTTATTTTTCAGTCTGTGCAATTCTCTGCAAATTCCAATGAAATGTACACCACCTCCAGCAATCCCTCTGCTTCGTTTTCAAATGCTTTCCCTTTTCCAAAAAAAAAATAAAATATATATATATATATATATATATATATATATACTGTATAACGCTATCCACACCTCATATGTTTTAAAAAGTCTCCAATTCATGCCGTCGATAATGCAGAAAGATTCTGCTTAATTAAACTTGTATAGGCAGAGCAAAGTTTAAAGAGAGAGACGAAATTCACTCATGTCATGCTATGAAAATGTGCAAATTATCAAATACCAATTAATTAATGTTTTGAGCCCATGTTCGGAGCAATGAATTGCATTTAGGAAATTAAAAAGATAGGAGCTGCTCAGCCTTGCTACGCTTATGTGTAATTTATTACTGCTAAGTTCAAGAAGCAAAATAAAACCGTCAGAAACACAGCCCATGTCAGAATGATTTTTATTATAGCTATACCCTAAAACAGTTGTCTCTGCTGAGTTTTAATTAAAAGAAAGATGGAAATATGCACGCGTGAGATGATATACATCGCTCTTTGACATCTGAGGGCGAATGACTCTACTCTCCTCTTCTTCTCATTCTTTCAGCAAATTTACAATTATTCAAATGCTTGTTTCTTAAATTATTTTTCATTTTATTTTCAGACATGGAACAAAACATATTCCACAATTTTACCCTCCATTTGTTTTTAAAATAGCAACATTTCAGCTTTGAAAGTAATCAGATATGATAAGCAAGATTTTTTTTTTTTGATTATTATGATTTTTTTTTATTAGCACAAATGTAGATTATCTAAATTTTACTCAATATTTTACACAATAATTATAAAACCACTTCCTTAGAGCATAAATCAATCTCTGTAAAAAATAATTATTGCAATCAGTTAACTTTAGTGTTTAAAATTTAGCATTAGAATAACTATACCAGATTTAATTTGAAAACTCGGATATTCATGTTGTCACTTACAACACATTTCAAGTTCAAGACTAAACTTAAAACTTAAAATTATGAAATAAAAAGTCAGCATGCACACTTTTTTAAATTGAAACTTTTTTTCATATTTATTAAGTTAAGATAAATAAAATTACACATGAACCTTTAAATTCACTTGTCAACACTGTCAGATATTTATGAAAATATTTATGAAAATATCAAAGTCAACCAGTGTTGAAAATTTACCTACAATGATCTAGAAAGTTGTTTAATTTACAGTAATATAAATTATTAGATTATTTACAAATAAGTAGTATTTGTTTTATTTATTTTTGTTTTATTTTTATTTAATTGCTCTTATATTTTGAACACAACTGATGTAAATGAAAACTTGATCACTCAATATATTTATATATATTTACATATTTACATGTGTCCAACATTCCAGGTTGTTCCCCCTCAACGATGGCTTGTTTTTACTGCAATGAAGGGCACTTTCAGAAACACTGAGTGCTTTAATCAAAGGGGACAAAGCCAGCCTAAGGGTCATCACATTTTGACCCTTGACCTGACGGTGACCCCTGCTCCTTGTTTGGTCCCTCAAGGGTCAGTTTGTCTTGAACAAAGCCTATATAAACACCAGGCTGTCAGTCACTTAGCATGCTAATGTATCTCAGTGGTCTGGATGGATAAGATTTTGACTTCTCTAAGGACACACCAACCTCATAGTCGACTGGGAGTCTTATTTAAGAGAGCTGTCACTAGATCAGCATTGCCGTATTTTCAGACCCATATCAAAATGGACATGGAAGAAACCTGATCTGAGATCAGCTTTCATACTGTTGTACTGAGAGTGAATGCAGGCCCACAGTCAGAGAAGCACCTGGATGGGTCAGCGTGTGGTAAAATGAAGCAGCTATGTGTTAGTAATGGGGACGTGTGCCCTTTGCCAATGACCTGAGACTAGATTTGCATTTCGTCTTACAATGGGGAAGAGGCTGAATATATGTAGAAAAGGCTAGTGTCAGGTATCATGCAGAAAAGCACATATGCATTTTGTCTAAAGGCTTGTTTGGGTCTGTGACTACATGATACGTCAGTCTAAAATATTAACAAGCAATATCTACAACAAAACTATTCACACTGTGAGACCTAAATAAACTAGATCTGCTTCTGAGGAAAGAAAGAAAGAAAAATGTAAAAAAAAAATCACATTGATATATATATTGCACAATATGTTCACTGTTGTTTACAGGTCTAAATGTCCTTTTATACCAAGTCTGATGTAACTGAATAACAAGAAAATATCAAATGTTTGGTGTATCAAAACTATACACATTAAGTCGAAAAGCAAAAAAAAAAATTAAAAATTAAATAAAATTCATTTCCATCACAGAATGTTATTAAAAACAATACTGTATATAATTTGAGATGTGGTGGAAATTAGTATGATTTTTATAAAAAATAATAATAAAAAAATCATTGTTAATAGACAAATGAAATAGTGTCATTAATATTTTATTTTCTAAATACCCACAGGGCCAAACATAGATATACTAAATAAATATCAACACAGTCTTTTAATACAAAAGTTATAGACATCACAGTATGATACTTTGTATTCAATGTCAAAGTTAAGATGCAGTATTTCATTTTAAAATTCTGTGCAAAATAGGGCCTAAAGTGATTATTCTTTTCTTGTCCCAACATTCTCTCTGCCATTTTTAAACTCTGACGTACATTGCGTTAAACTCTTTTACATTTATCTCCCCTTTTTCATCATTTCTCCTTTATTCTCACTCACTTTCTCTTCACCCGCACTTGACAACTTCAACGGAACGGTACATCCGTGACTCACCGCGAGTCCACATCCACCATTGTTCATTGTGAATGAACGTCCGTCAGAGGAGAAAAGAAAAGGCTGTGTGGTGAGGATTGAACGAAACATGAGTTAATTAAGAGTGTGTGAGAAACAGAGGGAGCCGTACACCTCAGTTAAAAAAAGACGACACACTCAGATGAGAGGATAACGTATTAATTACTTCTCTCATTGCTACAATGGAGTCTGAGAGTTGTGAGAAGGTCATGGAGTCTTTGGCGTGGAGCACAGCTTTATTACAAGAAAGAGACAAAATGATTGGAGGGCGGGATGGAAACTGGGAGACAGATGCAAAGGTGATGAGAGAGAAACTACGAAATTAAACCTGTGCCAATTAAAGCATTAGCCCTACAACAACAACATTGTTTAAATCTAAAATCCAAAGTGGCTTGAAATATTTACTCAAGAGTAAGCTAATTCTGACTACATGTTTCATAAAGAGACTAAATTATGTCTTTATTTACTTGAAAATTGCAAAAAAGTAAACATTTTAGGTTAGGGCTTACAGGTAGGTTACTCTTTGTATAAGTTTATAATTCTAACTAGATTTGAATATATTTTGAAGAAAATATAAGTGTTGTTTGCCTACAGAAAACTCACTACCACAATTCCAGGGTGTTGCTCTGCAGTTGCTATATATGTAGCTTGCATCTACAAGTCTTTGAGCTCTTTTATTGTGACTCATATTTAAGGATATTTAAGGTTCCTATATTTTTTATATACGGGCTATCGAGCAAGTTTACTATGCCAGAAAAGCTATACATATGGAGCTGGTTTATTAATGCAAACATTGAAATATACTAGTTTACAAATCATGCATATGATAAAAGAGCTTTGAAGTCATTGCATAGTATTGTGCAAGGAACCATGTGAAAATAAGAATTTATTAATGGATAATCTGCCTCGCAATCATAATTTGTGCGAATGAAAGTTGCTGATGTTTTACTGCCACTATAGTGTTCATTTCAGCTGCAAACTGCAGTGAATCGTATGTATATGTATGTTTTGGAGTAGGGATGTAACGATTACCGGTTCTACACATTTAAACAATTCAGATAAGTTATCTAGAATAATTTATGGAGCAGATAAAATACATATACTCATTTATTGATCAATTATCATTTGGACTTATATCTTTTCTTTTCAAAGCTTTATTTGAACATTTACATTAGATATTTGAACATGCTATTAAACTGTTGTCAGTCAAGTTGTAATTTAAAATTCCGAACATCATTGGTAATGTTATTGTTTTAGAGATTATGCAAACAAAAAGTCATTTTATTTGTTGTTTGTTGATTTTTAAATATAAAACTTGGTGAAGTGATGTATGTGTCGGTACTTTTTGAACACCTCCAGCACATTTTAACAATACCGTGATAATACTGATAACCGTGATAATTTTGGTCACTATAATCGTGATAAGAAATTTTCCTACCGTTACATCCCTATTTTGGAGTCTTTCAAAAATTAAGTTAGTGGCCCGTTTTTCCAATGAGTAGGCTATATGTTTTTATGCATGCTGTGCAGTTGCGGGAGTGTTCCAGGTTGTTGCTAGGTGGTTTGTGGTCAAAAAAGCCCAAGCCAAAAGTCAGTACTCAATACTCAAAAGTTTAACTGAAGTTCAATACTCAGGGTTGCAATCGCCGTAAGACCACTAATAGTCAGATTATATATATTTAAAAAAAAGTGGAAGTCAGTGAGAAGGAGCCATTTATATTTTCTCTTTTCCATGACACATTGTATATATCTTTGATACGTAGTTGCTTCTATACAAAAATCAAGACAATCTGCAAACCATGAGATTGCGTCTCTACTGTTTTCCCTCCTCACTTTTTCCACAGGTCCCGTGAGAGAGGGGCGGGCGGCCGTGAGCCGCATATAATTATGTAGTGGCGATGAGGGCATCCGATAGGCGGGAGAGAGGGAATACGGCGAGATAATTAACACCGATACCCAACGCAGGCGAAAGGTGGGCTCAGAGATAAAGTGCTCATCAGAGCGCGAAACCGCCCCGCATGCAGATAGTTCCTGGGTAAATAAACGAGACAGAGCGAAAGGGAAGGAGGAAGAGCCAAGGTTAACACAGTTTGAAATAAGGTTACGCCTCCATCAAAATGCATTCAGATGACATTAAGAATGGGGAGGTGGGGGGGGGAGCTATTTTCCAGAGCGTGTTAACTTAATGGCCTTGCAGTCGCCTCAGTGATTTAAACACTGCAGCATAGAATAGACCTTTTTTACTAACAACTTCTGTCATTCTTTCTACTGCAATCATTCAAGGGTTTTCTGAAAAGCTGAAAAGTTTAATTTATGGCATGCAATCAAAATTGACCCTATTTATTTTCTTATTACACATTTCTGTGTATTCTCTGTACACGTTATTATGAAGAAGAAGAGAAAAAAAATCTCTTTGTAATCAAAATGTGATATCTCCGCTTCTGAAATAACTTTCCTTTCGGTTGGTATTGCCAAGCAGTTTTGTTAAAATATTAAAATAACACATACATAATTATACATTTTTGTCTACCAAAAAGTCATTTAGTGCAACCAGTCAAGTCATGTGGTGCAACTAAAATGCAGAGACATACATCAATACTCCAAACCTAATAGGAAGTCATAGTAATGACTCTAGAAGACCTAGAAGACACAATTACATTTTACAGGTGGAAAAATGTCATGAGGTACAACCACCCCAAAATAACTTCAAGTTATTTATGAATTCATTATTATTATTTTTTTTTTTTGTAAATAATGATTTAGATTTTTACACACACATGTATTCAAGATGTAAGAAAAATGCTGATGGTTACACCATATTACATTTTTAGTTATTACATTTAAACCATTGTTGAAAATGTTGTACATATACAGTATATGAAATACTAAAGTTTTTCTGAATTAATTTTTTTTTATGGTATTCATGTCAAGACCACTTTTGATGAGTTTTACAAACCTCACTTTTTAATTCACATTATGGAAGTAAAAGGATTGTGCATGCCACTTTATTCACGAGAAGAACACATTTACAGCATTTACCATATTAAGTAGCCGTGTATGACCAAATGTTAGTGCCTTTCAGCAGGCAATCATCTAAGAGGCCTTAACGTCGACCTTCTAAGGTAAGAGGTCATTGACAAAAAACAAGTAGCAAGTACTTGTTTATTTGTATTGGAGATGATGAAGATTACCCATGATCCCTTTCCCCTTCTGTTCGTGTGGGGGCCCGAGATACAAAGCTAAGATACTCTTGGGTTTGGAGATAAAGATGGCTTCTACGCCACATCCCACACAGTCCTGGCACAGGGGAGATGGTTCAGATGCATTGGAACCAAAATGGAGGAAGCAATCTTATCATACTGCCGCAGAGATTAAACATTTCAACGCACCTCCATTTTGAAGGCAATGTTGGCTCCCTCCTCGCCTGGGCGGTCATGGAGATTGGTGCGGCACGATTATTATTGATTCTGCAGTGCGCAGCATTACGATAAGAAGGTTAACTACACCTAAGCACCCCGACAACCATTTCCACTTCGATGTTTAGCATTTCTGTATAACCACTTGATATTCTTAAGATGTAGACTTTTGATAGCAACCAACATCCTTACTTGCATCTTGTGAGAGCGAGCATTCGGGGATTTTGCCGATCGCTTTTGCTGATATTTTTGTGATGCACAAATTCTGGTTTCCTAATGCGTCAAAATGTACGTCCTTACTTGCGAAGGACGCCGTGTGTGGGTCTTTGCACATATCTTTGTGTGTCTAGTGAAGATTTTGGCCTGTTTTGCTGAGGATGTTTTGGTTTGTGTGTTTGTGTGTAAGTGAAATCTGGCAGAAGCGTCTTTATCTAAGATGCTCCATTTGATACCCATCAGGCAGGCAGTTCCACCAGCTCACATTCCTCCAGTTTGTCTTCTCGAGTGTGTGTGTCTGTGCGCGAGTGTGTGTCTGCTTGACCTGTGGCTTGATATCAGATATGTCTCTCTCTCTCTTGCACGATGGAGTTTTCTCTTATCACCTTCTCAGTAGCTTTCCTCTTTTTCTCCAGAAGAGTAAAGAACAAACATAAAGCTGTCAACCCAAACATACTCTCAAACAGCTGATGAACCCTCAGCTCACATATAGCTGAAAAGATTTAAACGGGTTTGAATCAACTACATTTTGTGTCTTGGGGAATGGCTTAGTTCAAGGTGATTAGATGTAAAAAAGTGCACTAGTCCAGTACCAGTGAGTGTAATTAATTATTTTTCAATAAAATGTATTACTTAGCATTAAGATATTCAAATGTTTGATTACAAATATTAGTCAGAAAACATGCCATTTTTAATTGTATGTTAGTGAAAACGAGGTATAGATTTATGTTCAGTAGGTTTAAAAAAATAAATAAATAAAAATAAAAAAATATATATATATATGTACATGTGTGTGTGTGTGTGTGTGTGTGTGTGACCCTGGACCACAAAACCAGTCATAAGTAGCACGGGTAAATTTGTAGCAATAGCCAAATGCATTGTATGAGTCAAAATTATCGATTTTTCTTTAATGCCAAAAATCATTAGGATATTAAGTAAAGATCATGTTCCATGAAGGTCTTTTGTCAATTTCCTACCGTAAATATCATAAAAATGTATGCTTAGGACTTCATTTGGACAACTTTAAAGGCAATTTTCTCAATATTTAGAATTTTTTTTTGCACACTCAGACTCCAGATTTTCAGATCTTTAATTTCTTTGAAATTTTTGTCAGTTGTTTCAACTGTAGTTACAAAATTATTCAATCCCCATCAAAAAAAAAAAATAATAAAAAATACTGCACACCTACATCAAAACCACTTCACAACTCCAAAGCGAGCCAGAGAGTTTGCTTTGCTCTGCCGTATTTCATTTCTCAGTCAAGATCAATGCGGCGGTGAATGTATTCTTATCCGATAAAAACAAATTAATTTATCAAACTGTCCTAAAATAAATGCGGTTGTCATGGTGGTGGTGACGAGCTTTGGTGAGCGGTGATGTGGGATTTATTAAAAGCAGGAGTCGGCGTCCCTGCGCTCCCTCGCCTGCATTCATCTTACTGACGCAGGCATTATGACTGAGATGATAATCATAACTCTCCTGGCTTTATTGCTCTTTCCTGCAGTGTGTTGCGGTGTGTGCAGCGGTGTACCAACCAGGTGTGCCGAACTCAAATAAATAATGTCTTTGTTCCTAGATATGTAAATTAATTTATTTCAGGCCGCGTGGTGATTAATCATCACAACCAATGTGTCCTTTCAGAGATGGATCCATTTAGATTAAAATGATTATTCATAGAAAATAGGAGAATGAGAAAATATGGATTGAACTTATATCTGCTCAAACACAGAAGGGTTTGTGTGACGTAGATGGAGTTTGACATTGATCCAGTAGTTTTCTTCAAGAATGATCATCGCTACTAGTCTGTTGATCTTCTTGTTAAACATTAATGTGATGCCGGATATTAATCTCAAAAAGAAATATTGTACCGGTTAATATCAGCGTTTCTATGCTAATAGAAAGCATATCCACATAGCCTAAGTTAGTATTGTTAAGAGAATATTTCACAAAAAATGAATTACTGTCATTATGTACTCAGTCATTTCAAACATGACTTTGTTCTGTGGAACACACAACAAAGTAGCTGTTTATATAAATGTTCATGCTGCTCTTTTCCCTAGAGTGAAAACATACAACTCCAAAGCTGGCATAACGTACCATAAAACTAGACAAAATGTAATCAAAATTTTAATATTTACTGAAATAGTTATTATCTTCCCCTCTTCTATAACATCCAAAACTCATTCACAATAAACACACACAGTCACGCATAGCATGTCCCTTTCAGTTTTGACAATAGGGTCTGGTATCAGGTTTCCGTACATGCATTTGTATGCCAGTTTTAGGATCAATGCTAAAAAAAAAAAAATGCTGTACTGAAACAAAGAAAAAAACCTTGAATAAATTCCAAATGCATGTCTAAATAATTGTTGAAACTTGAAAACATGTTGCTCTTTTCATTCTGAAATTCCATCAAAAAGTCATCAAAATGATTGACTGTTGTTACCATCTAGAACTGTCTGACGCTGTTGCCCACCAATTTACAACAGCCTCAGTGGCAACAACTTTAATTTCCATTTTATTGCATTTAATAAAGGAAGCGATGAGTCTGTGTAAGAAAAATATCCATATTGAAAACTTTATAAACCGTAATCTCTAGCTTCTGCTAACTGTCGTACGCATTGCTCACGGGAGAGTGGCGTTCCAGCAGATGACGTTGGACATAGGCGATTTGTAACAGAAGCTAGTTTCAGGGGCCAATGTTTGTGTGTGCCTGGATTAAGTAACTATACTTTAGGCACAACAGCTCCTCCAGAAGTTAACTAAATCTGACAGAACATAAGACCTGAATTGGAAAGAGAAAAAAAAAACATACATACATACACATAAAAGTAATTCATTCATTCATAAAAAAAAAAAAAAGTGTGCTTAATTGTATGGAATGTGCAATTGTAGCATTCTTTATGAATACATATATACATACAAATGTACTAAATAAGTGACACACAACATTGTATTTCAGTTTACTGTAAATGCTTGAGTATATTTAACAGACCAATTTAACCATATTACTAAAGCAACAGAATCATGAAACTACAAACATGTAGTTAAATCCTAATTAAGTGGGTCAAAAAGCATTCTAAAGTTCAGCTAAATGCATTTAATAAAAATGTAAACTAATACATTGTCATGTAATTGCAATTTACATGTATTAAGTGTGCAAACACATTATACCCAATTCACACTTAAGTATATTCTTTTGAAGTATATTATTTGTTATAAGTATTCTACATCTGGCCTTGTAAACGTGCATGTGTGTGTGTGTGTAATAGTGTGGGAAAGGTTTCACTTGTACGTGTAGTCAATGCTAGAATAATGCGTGTGTGTAGGAGAGTGTGTTGAAGGTGGGGGAAGGAAACATGTTAAAGTTGCAAGATCTTCTGATCTGTAGTAATTATAAGAGGCACAGAATTTAATTAATTAACGCAAAATCATCCTCTTTCGTTCATTTCCGCCTCTTTTGTTTCACTGTCCTCTGAGACGCCCATCCATAACCCTTTTCGTTCCTTTTCTCGCTTGTTTTTAATGTTTAACTGAAATGAGAATGATCGTTATCTTAGCGTAATTGCGAGCTAATTATGAGTAGGAATTCTCACGTGGCACAAGAAAAGGCTGCAAGTCCAGAAGTGAAAAACGTGAGTAGTTGTGCAAAGTTGTGCGTGAATGTGTGCATCTTTGTCTAGGTGAAAGAGAGGATAAGGTATGTGAAATGCTATAATCGAATGCTAACATGTGAACATAAATGCTAGTTATGTGTCGGAATGCAATTTATAATGCAATGAAAATATGTATTCTCATTGCTGTCACATGGGGTGCTATAGTGTCCATTAGTGGTCATGCTGATAGCATCGGATGGTACTATGATGCTATTTTGATGTCTGTTATGATATTGTATGATTATCATATGCATATACAATGGTGCTCCAATAAGGTACAAAGAATACCATGATACCATTGTGGTACTGTAAAAATAAACATGGTAACGAAATTATATTGAGGCTTAAGCAAATTAAGAATCTGATTCCACATATTTAACATATATACTCTGTATAACTTTATATACATAACAAACAAAAATGCAGGCAATTTGTACACTTGTACAGATTGGACAAATCTCACTTAGAATGTGTCTTGGTCACATTTCAACCTGGCATTAAAAGACAAATAAAAATAACTTTTTGCTACTTTTTTCATACCAATATAGTGATTTTTTTCCCTTCTCGAACTTTAAAAAAAAAAATATTTTCAATTTTCATTGGTTTCTCTTAACACCTCAAATTACCACAAATTACCAAGTCTCATTTATTTACTATCCTTTATTTTACCACGAATTATCCCATTGAGATATAAATCTCTTCTACCAGGGAGTCCTGGCCAAAATGGCAGCACAGAAAGTTTCCCATACAGATTAGACACACATAAAACAAAACAAAACAAAAAAATAATAAATAAAAAAATATCATCAAAAAGAGCATAAAACAACGACAAACAAAAGGTTACAAGACACGCATGTCACGCACAGCCACCATCTTGGATCAGAAACTAGTACAATGACAATACAATATATATATATATTACCATGATAAATTACCATAAATATAAAACAAATTTAATTAAGTTTTTAGTGTGCATTACAGTAGTGTGAATGATAATGCGAAATGCATAAATGTCATGACAATAATGTCACAATGCAAAATAATCGTAATTGTTCAATAAAAAATAGGCTTGATTTTCTTTAAAATGTATCTTTTCTTTCGATTTCTGGGTAACATATGACCCGGACATCATCATCATCTATTTATTTATTTTAGTCCATTATGTACAGTGTGTTGTATGTACAGCAGTGTATTCAGATTGCAAGTTCCTCTTTTAGTTTGTATGCATACATTTGTCCCTCTGTTTTCCGCAGTGGGTTGGAAACAGGACTTTCAGTCGTTTACTTTCCAACTCTACTTTCTCTTTCTGTTGCTTCCTCTCTTTCTCTCTGCCGTTCTCAAACCTCTTTGTCCTTTTCACTCTAAATTTCCCCTCGTTGTCTGGAGGCGTGCGTGTGTGTATGGGACACAGGTCTTTGGTAACGGTTACATAAAAGCCTCGGTTCGGCAGTGCTTTTTAGGCATGTGACAGCAGTTGCAGCACGTTATATATCTGACAGGTGCACAGCAGGTGGGAATCGCCATGGAAACAGTGTAACTAGGGGGCGGACAGGAAGTTTATGGATGACCACAGCTCCTGGCTAGGAGCAGACAGGGCTAAACCACATGTGTTTGAGGACGTGTTTTTTGTGGGAGGCCCAGACGTGCTTTATGTGCTGGACAGACCAAACCACACCCAGCTCTTTTGCACTGTCTGTGGGCTGAGCTCTGTGCCTGACCCCCCCAGATTCAGTGCGGTGGAACAGTGGTACAACCGACTGCATCTGCCTATGTGCTTTTATCAGAGGCTCCCTTCTTGTAGCAGTTGCAAAAACACCCACACTTTACTTTTTAACCCAACACCTGCTCAAGTATTTTTTTTCCCTTTCTGTTGCTATTATATTAACCTGATATAACTATAAATTGGCTTAAATAGAATATGAATAGTTCCAGTTCTGTATGCTGATTGGTCAATGTGGTTTTTCAGTATGGCCATTCAACAATCTTCAGCCGTGACTATATTTTCAATCCATATTTACAATAATTTGATTGATTAATTGATTATAATATTTACAAACTTTGAAATGGTTCTGTTATCACTAGAAAATCGCACAACTGGAAAAGGTTCTCAGCCAGTCAGTTTCGAGAACAAGAAAGAACTGTTGTGTATGTATATACTGTATATATATAATGCATAATATATATATATATATGCGCAATATCACACGAGTAGACATATCTCACGGCTACGAGTATGATATTGCATTTATACAACAATTTGACGGCACAAGTTTGTAAATATATAAGAAACAACAACGGAGAGTCTTTAAAAACCCTCTTTTGTGTGGAACTACTTCCTTCCACCAAGGATTCAAATCTCCGTTTGAGAGTTTAACAGCTGAGCCCAAGCCTCCATTACTAATTCAAAAACGTAACTTTAGAACTAGTAATGAAGGAATGTTGAGTTGCTTCATTGAAAGCTTATTATATTATTGTATTAAAAGCTGAGTATTATGTAGAGTCGAGTATTATGAGAGAAAGATGGACTGAGCGAGTGTGATTACCTGCATCTGATACATCATTCATTCTTCAGCTCAATCTCATATTCACAATAAAACATTAGTTTGAATGTGGGCTGAGGAAAGATATCTTTGCCATACTATCCTTTCATCTGTTAAGGGTGATTTCCGATGACAGCGCTGCTCAGTGCATTTGTTGGTTGCGCCTTACAAGCTGTTGTAGAAAGTAAAAATAACTTTCTTGTTTACAACAGCGTTTCAGTCTCTTTCAATATAGGCCCTGTCCCAAATGGCATACTTCATGTGCATTTGCGGTCTTGCAGACTTGCAAGTGTCCGTTAAGTCCATGAGACTGTAGGATGTCCCATTCGTCATTTTAGCTTTCAGAAGGGTGCTCGCGAGCGCCCCCTTTGCGGCCGCTATGCACCCTCGATGTGCATTTCTGCTGAGCCCACACTGAAGCGAGCTCCGCAGCAGACTTCTACCCGACAGTCAAAGTGGCATTACGCCATGAAAGTGTGGACTCAGAGGAAGACCACAAGGGTTTAGGGTGCGATTTGGGACAGGGCCATAAAAGTCTTTACTGCTGACTCTTAAAAGCAGTCTCTTGTCACCATCTATTGGCGGAACAATGTAACTAAAATCACCATTACGAACACACACTGTTTCCCAATAATAAATACAACTATTATTTATATAAAATATTATTTATTGCATAATAATATTTAATAAACACCAAAAACAGGCATCATAAACGTTGCTAGGCAATTCGGTAACACTTTATTTTAAGGTCCAATTCTCGCTATTAACAAACCATTAACTGTGACTTTTGCTTCAATAAACTCCTAATTTGCTGCTTATTAAGTTTATTAAGTGCACTAAGCGAATTTTGCCAAACGATGTTGATATTTGAAAGCACCAAAACAAACACGCCCATACTCCAACAGGACCTCACCCCTATTTTGATAACTCCGCCCCACACATTTGTACAAAACCCTGGCAGAGACGATGGCGGAATCTGCTATGCCTGCCGGCCGAGGGTATGATGTCATCAATAAGTGAAAGCGATGGGTGTTACTATGGTAATTAAATGTAAAAATCAACTTAACTCACCTGTCAAGAAGAAACAAAGCAACCTTGGAGTCCGATTCCAGGCCGTCCCGCTCCTTGAGTTCTCTCCACCGCTGGAAAACTGCTCCAATATTTACGCGGGTCCTACCTCTTGCATGATCGTAACCCTTCTTTTTCATGTTTTGTTCCTCCTGAAATTTTCCTGTTTTTTTTCCCCTCCCTCTCTTCTCCCTATCATTACTAGACACGCCCCTCACTGCTGATTGGCAGTGAGTGTGTTTTGGAACTCGGTCCAACACTGTGGTGAAACGCGTTTTTCAAATATTGCTTAGTGCACCTTTAATAGTTAGTAAGAAAGTTGTTAAGTTTAGGTATGGGGTAGGAATAGGGATGTAGAATACGGTCATGCAGAATATGTGCTTTATAAGTACTAATAAACAGCCAATATGTTAATAATAGGCATGCTACTAAGCAACTAGATAATAGTGAGAATTTGTCCCTATACTAAAATGTTAAATTTACTGGCAATTCAGTCGTAAGTACAAAGGCAGCGCTCTCATATACAGCATTGAAGTTACATAAAATATAACGTGATGAGATTTTACTCTCAGACAAAACTATTTGCTCTGGAACAAATAATAGATTAATGAGACCAAAGACTACCCGTGAAATTTACACAAAACTAATTATATCTCATGTTTAACCACTATAGAGACATCAGAGCCAGCGGCAAATTCCAGAAGATCTGGCCGAGGTGAGGCTGCTCTCAGCGGGTTCATGAGTGCTGAACGGCCACTGACACCCTGGAGCTCACATCTCTGAAAACTTTGAAGCAAATTTTCAAATACTGTAGACGTTATATTTATTAACAAACTGCATATTTGAAGTATAAACAAGTACATTCTCACCTAAAAAAAACTCTATTACGTGACACAAAAAAACTACATTACGTGACACAAAAATAACATTCATATATATATATATATATATATATATTTGTATGTATGTATGTATTTATGGGAAACATTGCTTTTTTTCCAGAATGTTTCATTTTAAAGATAATTTTCAAATCCAAATAAGCTTTACAGATCTTTTTTGGAAAGGGTGTAAACAATAGTTTTTAAATTGTTCAATGAACCATAAACAATTATTGCATATGCGCCTGTGGAATGGTCCTTAAAGGCACAATATGTAATTTTCGCCGCTAGAGGGCACGTATTCAAAATAAACAAATAGACAAAGGCGTAGTTTGATGACGCCGTGACTGAGTGTGGAATCATGGGAGTTGTCATCTTCATCCCCACAGCCGACGCAATCCGACGGGACTCGGGCAGAAATCATGTTCATGGATGAGCTAATGATTTATTAATGTAGTAGAATGACGTAGGGTGAGGCTGAAAGCCGTCGACGCGAAACGAGGCCGCTGAACGAGCGTGACACACGGCTCGAAAGCAGCGGAGCTTTTATTATGCTACAGTCGACCGCTTCCGCTCCTTCCGGTCGTGCGTATGTGGGGAAAAAAAGTAGCGCTGTTTTATCATACTAGATACATTTGAAAGTTCTGTTATAATGCTACTCTGTGCGGTCGTCACCGGTCTATTAAAACGCACAACATATTAAAGCGTCTTTGGTGAACTGAACCGGAAATCGAGGGGTTATGACGTCATTGGCAGGCAACACAATGACACTATCGACACGGCCCATGTCACTAGTTAAAATTGCTAATTTCTCCGGATTTAAACATTCTTCGAAACATTTGGGATAATGTAAGTACACAAGTCAGCAAAATATTAAACACTGTTCTAGTGGTTTTTGGATATTTTAATAAAAAAATCTTACATATTGTGCCTTTAAGACACTTACAGTTTACAAGTGGCAGACAATTAAAATCACAGTTATAATAACATTAAAGAGACATTAAAGAAACCTTTCTATTGACTCTGAAAACACCAGAAGAAAGATGACCAGGGTTCCTGCTCACCTGCTTGAAGATGCCATAGACCTGCGGCATGCATGATGACTGCAGATGTGACCAGAGAAATAAACTGCAATGTCTGTAATGTATGAGGCCTAAGAAAGTGCTACAGGGACACAGGAAGGACAGCTGATCGTCCTTGCCATGGCAAACCAAATGTAACCACGTGTCCCTTAGAATTATCCGGGAATTTGCAAGTGCCTTAGTGGAAGACTGTGGTAACATATCACAGCATGAACTGGCAAATCGGGGGCAGTCCATAAGGATGAGATGTACTGTAGTACTTAAAGCAGCTGGTGGCCACATCACATTCTGACTGCTACTATTGATATTGACCCCGCTTTAAGGACTCAATATTCCATTTCTGTTTGTTTTGTAAAGTTTTTGTGGAGTTGCACCACATACCATTTTACAATTTGTCGTAAAGTAAACTTGCCTTGCCATAAATTTAAAGGTCCCCTGAAGTGCCTTGAAACACGCAGCGTTATTCTATGTGGTGACGTAATTTCAACTCAAACAGGAAGACAGGGCTGGACATATCGAGCAGCCCCGCCCCCTTTTTAAATTAGCCAATAGCGTTTTGTTTATATGTGCACGGGTCAGAGCCGTTGAGCTCGGTAAAGCCGTATTTGACAGCCACAGTCTAATAGATTACCCCCTAGATTCAGTAAGAAACTCTTAGTAAAACAAAATAGTGATCATAATCATGCTGAGGCTGTGTAGTTTTAAAAGAGCCAAAGTCCGGATCAGACTGTGCGCGCTGCAGTGGTTCGCGTGACACAACGTGAAACCAGACCTCATTTGCCCCAATCGAAAGCATATTTACACTATCTGAATCGTTCCCTATCGCCTACATTCTACACTACGTGCCATTCACTGTACAGGAAATACTACACTGTGAACAAGCGACCGAACTCAGCCGCAGCTTCAGCGTCTATTTATAGTGTAGGGGGCAGGCGCTTCGGCTTCTAGAGAGCGTTTGATTGGTCAGAAGATTTGATGAGAAGATGAAGTACGATGTGACGTCAAAAAAATCGTTGAGCCGTTTTGGCGAAAGTGACGAACTAATAGCTTTGAATGCTTATATCTTCTAAATGCGAATTGTGGCACTGTTTTGGAGCACACTGCCTTATAGAGAACCTTAAGACTAACATATTGATACTAACACCCAAAAAACTTGATTTCATGGGGACTTTAAAGAGATATTACATATTTTAGTGACATTTAGGACAGTTTGTGTATTATTAATAAATAAATGAATAAAAATAAATAAAAAAATAAACATCTGTGACAGCACCATTTATGAACTGTAAGTCCTAAATGCGTATCCAAAATTGTGTATCTAATGCATTAAAATGTTTATTTTCTTAACTTTTAGGAGTATATAGCTATCCATATGCATATAAATGGCTTCCAAGCTAACAGACAAAGATTAAATGCCACTTAACTCCTGTTCTGATTTCAAGGGGGTCTTCAAAACATTCATATATGAATTCTAGCCATGCAATTTTGTATACTGCTTTTGAACGCGTATTGGCTTTGCCATTTACTGTAATATGTTTTTCTTACAGCCGATTTTGTGTATCATTTCCTGGTGGCAGACATATGATGTGGTAAAGGACTTCCTGAGGCCACATGCGTACTCTTTGTACTGTGAGCATTGTACTTTCCATGTGTGTGTGTGTGTGTGTGTGTGTGTGTGCAAGAGATCTACTACGATTTTGTAGCATTTGGATGAGGCCTAATTTGACCTCTTGTACAATCTTCAAAATGTCAGCATCAAAAGAAGCAGTGGTGAATCGCGCTGACAGTCCCTGCTGGAAACTTTGAGGCAGCACTGCTCCCCGAGCTGTGTTTCTTCGTATTGAGGAGTGCATAATTCTTAGAGAGTGTCTTTGATTTTTCAGGTTCTGACATCTGAGAATATATAGATGAGGTTATTGCTCATTTAGGGAGACTGAGAGGTCAAATTAGCAGAAAAGTGAATACTGAAAATTCTTCGAATCTTTCTCATTCTGACTGACTCAGAGGTTGAAAATGCCAGATCATTCAAAGAGAGTGAGAATGAGAGGGTTCAACTTTTTGGAGTGTTTTTTTTTGTTGTACTTTTTACTTAGAAAAGCTGTTATTGTTCCCATGGTTCCATTTTCTGTAACCTTATGAAACTGTTGTATACACATTAACTCCTTTCATACCCCTTGCTCCATCTTAAGTCAGTGAGTACTCTTGGATTTATTGAAAACTGGATAAAGCCGTTCATAAAACTAAAGCTGTGGTTCTCAATCCAGCTGGCAGCATGATAGGAAGTTCGATTAGTATCGGATTGATTGTGGCAGATATATATGAATAAAGTAGAAAGTGCACTGTACATGTTGTATTTTATTACTTTCTCTGTGTGGAAAGGAAATATCAAAGTGGATTCTTCTATGTACAACATATTTTTAATGTATGCTTAGATTTACCATAATTCTCACATTTCTGAGATAAAAGGTAAGTTCTGTGCTTTAGATGTATATTGTATTATTATTATTATTATTATTGATAGATTGATTAATTGATTACAATTATTTAAAGGGTCCTTCTCAGGTAATGGTGTCATTTGTGCCTGAATCTTATTTTATTATTTAATTTAATTTTATTTATTTTGAAATATATTTAAAGGGTCTTTATTAGGTAATGATTCCATTTGTGCCTGAATTTTTATTTTTAAATGTATTTTAAAGGTACAGTTGCAACATGCAGTGATTCATTTATCAGTCACTTTGAATTGAATTGTTTTGAAATAATTTAGAAATTTTGAAAACAGTTGATTAGAAATGGCAGAAATTATTAGTAGTTAAATGTTAAGATTTTGTTATTATGATTAAAAAAAAGTCTACTTTCACTCACAACTAAACGTATACATCATTAGCTATATTCTCCTTCGAATATATTATACAAATACACTCTGCTTTGTATCTTAAATACTGTACATATAAGAATATGCTTTAAAAAAAAAAATCTGGAAGTGTAGGATCCTCTACATTGCATATCTTCCATGACTTCTCATCCTGATGATGTAGAGTAAATATACCTGTTTTAAATATTTCACATGTACACTCATACACCCATAGACACTGGATTGGTTGCTAATAGCAGCGAGATCTTTTAGGGTGCTTTTCTCAATTGCAGGAAGTCATTGTTGACCTAGTTTAGCGACATTGGTAAGACGGCTCTGCAGGCATTGGCCTTATAACCCATTGTGCATCACTAATTATGTGCTTGTGTAATCAAAAGGCCTACTATATTAATATATTTTTAAATATATAACAATAAGATAGAAACAACATGTTACACTGCCAAAAACAAAAACAAACAAAAAAAAACTTTTCAACTGAATAACTTCAATAATAATTTCAATTTAATTATTTTCACATACCAATTATTTTTAATTCATTCAAAAAAATGCACCACTGCAAGAAAAAAAACATAATTAAAAAAATGTATTTATTTGTAATTTTTTTTTTTTTTTTTTAAGTTTTTCAAACAAGCTAAAGATTAGTGAAGCACAAAGATTCATACAGCAAACACATGCCAGCACACAGATACAGCAAAAAGCTGTCATTTTCAGATCTCAGCAGATCTATGCACATATCAGATGTAGTGCACTGATTTTTGCATTCAAAGACATTACGGAGAAAATAGCTCACCTGATCAAGTCCGGATCCAGCGGTTTTAAAAAAAATACCCAAAGAAGAAATAAGATAATCTCCATTGTTTCTCACACAACCACACATGTAAATCAATGAAGGAATATCAGTAGATTGTCAGTAGAATTTCTTTCTTCTGTTGAACACAAAATAAGATATTTAGAAGAATGTATGTAACCAACAGAAGAAAGAAACTCGTACAGGTTTGGAACAACAGGAGGGTGAGTAAATGATGTTTCATTTATTTTGGAGCTGACAGCTGTGATTACTTAAGGAAATGGACTGCATGCATATTCATCAAAAATTCAATTTTTGTGTTCCGCAGAAAAAAAGAAAAATAACATATGAATTTGGAGCGACATGAGGGTGAGTAAATATTTTTCATTTGGTGATATCCAAATGTGTGCTGCCATTTGGTGTGTGAGGTGTTCACCTTACCCCACCCTGACCCTCTCCTCTCCTCTCTGAAGTCCTGTCAGTCAGAGGAGGATCTCAGGTGCGCGGCGGTGTCGCTGTATCCCACAGGTGAGATGAGTATCACCACTTTCTCCACTCAGGCATTGCGACTGACCTTAGCGCTCAGTGATCCACCCAACTTTCTCCACTCAGGCATTGCGACTGACCTTAGCGCTCAGTGATCCCCCCAACACACACACACACACACACACAGAGTTGCTATCAGGGTACGTGTAAAGATGCCTCACCCCCTCCCTGCCCCACCGGGCTGCTCTCCTCGCTGCTCTTTGTCCCCGTAAATGAGCGAGAGAAACTCGAGAAACTTCCATCCGTCCTCTCTGCTCTTTCTTTTCTCTCCATGGCAGAATCTGTCCCTCTATCAGGATCTGTTTTCTATTGACCTTTTAATTCACTTTTATTCTCCTGCCCTGTTATTTAAAGCCTATCAGCTTCAGGATTAGAAGGTTTCAGCATTTCTTTCTCAGTTTCTAATTTGACATTTAGTCAAGAATGCAGTTCATATGATACACATACAGTACATAAACATTGCATATAAATGCGTTGTAGAAAAGTACTGTAATGTTGTTTTTTTCTTTCTTGAAGGATATTTGATCAATGTTTTCAAGTGGAAATGTGTATAATTAGCTCTAATAACATTCAATTTGAAAATACGCTTTGCAAAATTATGTTATTTATATTTTTAATGTTAAAATAGCCTTGATATTAGGTTAAAATACATTTCAGATGTATATTTTTTTGCATCAGCTCCTTTGCAATACTCATGAGGAGTGATAGATATTTTTTTAAAGTCCAAATATTCTATAGTATCTATAATATGAGTTCATAAAATCTGCATGGATAATAATTATAAAATATATAACAATAAAATTATAATTATCAAAATGCTGTTTAAAATAGTTTTAGATAGAGTTCATCAGGTCACACAAGTGTTTTATGTGAGGTACCCACTTTCATTTTATATACTGCACTTCTGGTTTGCAATTCTACATTTATTTACTTGATCTTAGTGCTGCGTCCGACACTATAGATCATGACATATGTTAATAGTGTTCATCGTCTGTTTGATTACGTCTTTAATTGATTTTTCCGTTTCTTTCTGTCATATGTACATTAATTGACAGTCACCACTGATAAGCTACCACTAAATATTGTAGAAACTTAATTTGCTGTAAAGTTGCTTTGCAATGATTTGTATCGTGAAAAGCACTGTACAAATAAACTTGAACTTGAATTGAATTTATTTTAGTCTATTTTCCCAATTTTTGGATCATCTTTTTAACCGAGGCAGGTTTAACTTTTATTTCAAGAATCGAAAGACCTGCTCCAGTTATCTGACAGGATCTCAGCCACTGTTTATATCTGTCATGTGTGGAAGCCCACTCTAACCAGACTCTTTATATCATGAAACACTGAGAAAATGCTGCCAAATGTATGTCCTGTTATTGTTAACTCTGATAAAACTATGGATTTTCATTTTTTTCCTATGCATAAATCAAGCAGTCACTATTTAAAAACCTTCACAGAAGCTTGTTATCCGCTGTATTAAAACAACTGTTGTTAAACTCTTAAAGATAAATTAATAAAATGCTTAATCTCAAAGGCCCCGATTAGACAATTCACTCCACAGTAAGTCATCAAAGTCAGAAGGTTTCAAAATTTGACTATGTAATATTTTTTTTTAATAAATTCTAACTACATTTTCACAGCCTTCCTGTTTCAGCGATTTGATAGCTGCAGATTGTGTGATACACCCTAATGCACACACACGCAGACATGTACGCACACAAGAGTTGGTTTCAATAGATGGAAAATAGTGTGATAATGATCAGATGAGCTTTTGGGGTAGCGATGTGAGATATGACATGTGGTCAGGCATTTCTCAGGGCACTTCTGCTCACATGCAGCAAAACAATGACACAAATGTCACAAGTTAACCTGATGCTTGAAACAAGCTTATTCAATTTCTAATAAAAACTAGTTCATTTGTAAAAGTACATGTGAGAACCTCTAAGAAGCTAGTGCACTAAATGAAAGATTAATTATTAGATCTGACTCAGCTCTGACTCAGCAACTAAAAAAAAAACATTTTTTAAATCATACTGTTGTTGTAAGTTGTCAAGCTGAATGTTTCATCATCGTAGGCCGTACACACATGGAACATTTTGCCCAAGACGAAGCAATTTCCCCCCCCCCCGTTGTAACCTGTTTAAAGTAACGCAAATACAATCCAACAAATCCAGTAAATGTTTGGTTTAATATTCTGAAAACCTCCCACGTACGCAAGCGTGTGTGAATGTGTATATGTTTTTGATAGGTGGTTCTGTGTCTGGTCTGACCCTGTTTAATTAATAGGTAAGAATCCCTGTCGTTTTAGCCGTTTTTTTTTTTTAAATAGTAACTAAATGTATTGTGGCAAATATAATAATTGATTTTATTAGTGACTTTAGTCCTAGTCCAAACAAAATCCCCCAATCTACAGTGTATATATAGTGAAATAAATACAATAAAAGCTTTTATTGTGATATTTGTAGTCAAAGTTTGCTAGGGATATATAAATATATATAAACACACACACACACAATAAATATAAAAAAAATACACATAAAAGTTCCTATTTAGGAAAAAAAAAATATCACAATATAATAGCAATGAGACACTCAAGCAGGCATGTAT
>NW_015640446.1:548430-548705 GCF_001515625.1 Sinocyclocheilus rhinocerous | reverse complement strand
GTACATGTTTTTGATAGGTGGTTCTGTGTCTGGTCTGACCCTGTTTAATTAATAGGTAAGAATCCCTGTCGTTTTAGCCGTAGCTCGTTAAAAGAGCATTCACCCCTCTGAAAGAATATCACCCCCACCCCATGTTCTCTCTCTGTCTCTCGAACTCTCTTTCCTTCCATTTGTCATTAGTGACAAATATAATGATTGCTTTTTATTATTGTAGCGATTTGAATCCTAGTCCAAACAAAATCCACTCCAAAACAATCTACGGTATATTATGAGCA
>NW_015640446.1:537856-547913 GCF_001515625.1 Sinocyclocheilus rhinocerous | reverse complement strand
TATCACAATATAATAGCAATGAGACACTCAAGCAGGCATGTATCTAATACACACACACACACACACACACACGTGTATATTCACTAAAAAAAATTACACATAAAAGTTCCTATTTAGGAAAAAAAAATTATCACAATATAATAGCAATGAGACACTCAAGCAGGCATGTATCTAATACATACACACACACACACACACACACACGTGTGTGTGTGTGTGTGTGTGTGTATGTATTAGATACATGCCTGCTTGAGTCAAATGGACAAACAAACAATAAATGTAATGCTGACACTTTACACTTTTTAATCAAATGTATTCTTTGAAGATTCGCTCGAGAGGGCGGGTTGTTGAAGTGTGCCACAACGGAAAATGCACTACCCGTGCCTTCAAACAGATTTTAGTGCGCTGGCAGATTCAACTGATGTGCAGTTTCCTTTTAAACTTTCTTTTACAAAGTATGCTACAAAAAGTAAAGCATATATTGTGGTTGTTGTGTCTGAGTTCACAGGGGAAAAAAATGCTTTACTTACCTTATGACAAATCTTTTTTTGGACATGAGAGGTTTGTTATCTACAAATACATGTTGTTTCCTGGGTACCTAAATAGAACGGCTGGCAGAGTGTGATTTTTGTTGATTCTGCTTTTTTTTTGTGTGTGTGTGTGTGTGTGTGTGTGTTTAATGTTTGTTTGTTTGTTTAAAGTGACATGGATGAACAAAACATTTTTTTTTTTAGGTTTATAAGACATTTTCATGCTGGTTGTTCAATCAGTATATTCATTCTCAGTATGACCCATGAAGTGATTCGCTTTTGTAAAGTTCTAATGAAATTTATTTCTGGAAAAAAAAAAATGAAAAAGAGAAGGAAAGGTATGGGTTTATTTCTGAGTACGTTTGAGACATACTGTACCATTAGAAATGTTTCCTGTGGCACAAAACCTGAGATTTCTTGCCCTTTCCACCTCACAGATTATTAAAGAGCTGACAAATGTGTACTTTTTGAGAGGTTGCACTTACTTAACCACACATTTTCTCTGAGAGCTTTGACTGAACTCTTTATATGAGTTGTATGCTAAATAGTGTTTTTTTTTTCTTAATTTTTTATTATTTTATTAATAATATTTTAAGACATCAATTATTAAAGAATAAGTTGCCGAACAACCCTAATCACTCAATTATAATGCAACCACAATCAATTATTCATTAGACCAAGCCTTATCTCACAGTTTTTGAAACTGATACCATATTCTATTGTTCTGAAATCCACAGGAGGATACAGTAAATATCAGTTCTGAAATGTTTAATCTATGGTGAAAACCTACGTTGAGTTCTTAGAATAGATATACTATTGCAAGCACAGTGTTTGCTCTCGAAACTGGAAAAGTTAGGTTCCCCATCAGGCGCAAAGAAATGTAAGGCCTTTTTTATTATTATGTATTTATTTGATTCATTTATTTATTTCAGAAGTAGCTGACTGTGTATAACATATAATCATATGTGTATTGAAAAAAAAAAGTATCTTGAATAAAGTTGCAGCTCATTTTGTAGCATAACTTTATTAAAGAGGGTTTGCATGGTTTGCTCACGGTGGTGTAGATGTCCTGCTTTGCTTGCTGTACCTCCACAGATATTGAAAGCAGACATGCTGTGTGTGGGGGATCTTATCTGTGGACCGTAAACATATTTTGGGGGTTTGTGGCAAATAGAGCAATAGGCAAAATTCCAGCTTGTGTGATAGTGTGTGCATGTTTGAATGTGTTCAGTCGTGTATTCTCTCACCAAGCACCTTTTTTTTTCTAATTAATTAATCCCTCACAATTTATGCATTTATTTATTAGCAAATGAATACAACACAAAAAAATAAAAATAAAATAAAATAAAATAGTTTAATTCTTAAAATAATTTGGACATTTATTATGGAGGGGAAAAAAACACTTAATTTTTTTTCTCCTCTTCTCTAGCTTGCTTTCTAATCTAGTTGTCTAATAAACCAGGCATTGCGTATTATAAAAGCGTCTGCTCAACACATAAATGTAAGCATAAATTATGAGTACTGGAATATATTATATATAATTAATGATTCATTTAAAAATATTTTATACATATTCAAATCAAATTCACTAAAATAAGTAAACAGGGGGGAAAAAAAACACTTTATAACATCCTGACAAAGTGTCAAAGTATTGCTTTGCTTCTGTGAGAAACAGATGAGCTTTCGTGACTTTGGTTATCACCACAAAGTTGCACACATAGCAAAACACCGGGCCGCAGCGAAACACAGTCACACACACACATTCATAGCTAGTGTCCTGTCTCAACCACATCAAGGGTCCACCTCACTAGCTGACCTTAAAGGACAATGTCTGCAACTGTCTAAAGATTTGTCCACCTTGAGATAAACACTCTATCTTTCCTCTGTCTATCTCCAATATCTGATTATCTTTGTTCTTTTATTAGCCAGACGAGTGAGAATGGTTCGAGCTACTTGTCACCACGGGCACTCAGATTGCATCTTTGCTCTGAGGTTTTAATAACGACAAGAGAATTCATGTTATTTTCCGCACAGATATGGCCCCACACGATATTCTCGTGTCCTCTTCATATGTGGTCTTCCCGGGCATTCTGTGACAAAGGAAATGTGTCATTAAAAAAATCCCAATTTCTAGGCATCTAGAAAGATGAACACCCTGAAACATACTGAACCACAAGATAATTACCAGATCTTGTCTACACCACCAGACGTACCAGTGGGCAATCTGGACGTTATTTAAAAAAAATAAAAATAAAAACATAAATAAACTGTTTTTTTTTTTTTAAAGAAAGATTTGCTATGCATTTTTAATATTCATGTTGTTTTTAAAGTCTTGACAATGTTTAACCTCTGTTTATTCTATTCAGATAGATCATCAGAGCCTGACCGAAACGATGATACCGAACCTGAGATAATTCAAGGTATGCTTTTCATATTTATTTTTAGATTATAATTTTTCATACTTTTATTATTTAACAAAGAAAATCTTTAAAGCAGTGATAGATAATATTGTAAATTTGAAGTTATTTAAAAAAAAAAAAAAAAAAAAAAAAAAACATAAATAAACTTTTTTTTTTTTTTAAAGAAAGATTTGCTATGCATTATGAGATCTAAAACTAAATAAATAAATAAACTGATTTTCTAAAAAAAAAAAAGAGATTTTATATACATTGAGATCTAAAACGATTTCATTTATTTATGTTTGTTTGTCTATTTATTAGTTCATTTTCATATAACTTTTTGTGAGTTCAGCTTGCATTTTATTGCATTTTACAGCGTTTCCTTTTTTGAACAGATTAATTTATTCCAACTTCAGAAGATGAAATCAACATGAATACAAGATTACTGCATCACTGTGCATATTTTTGAGACAGACTTAACTTTAAATCTACTCAAAAGATCATTCAAAATCTGTTAATTTCTGTCTGTTTTCACAACATTTTAGATAAAAATTTAGGGCATGAAAAATGTATGCATACATATTTAATAAATTTATTTATGCATACACTCATACACAAACATATACATTCATTAGTGCCATCTAGTGCTCAGTGGCACCCTAATATTCAGTCCTACACATAGAACCAAGAAAAAATGTTGATGATGATATTGGAGAGCCCTTTTTAGTTCTACAAGCATTTGTTAGTTCCTGATAGCGTTCTGTGGATGTTACGACAGGGCCGCAACATCAGGATAGCTTTAGGATCGTTCAAAACTTGATTCATAAATTTCAGTTTGTGAAAGAGGAACATTGTGTAGGTGTGTTGTGGAAATCATACCATTCACACTTTTTGGGTGAAACAACTTGTGTTTGTGCATGCGGTTACTGGTGATGCAGTGTTGGCATTTAGTTAGGATAAAAATGAATCATGTCACTCAAATACCAAGAACGCAGTGAAATGAAATATTTAAAAACTTTCTTGGAGCTCAGTTAAGTCGACGTGGTTTTCTGTAACGTGGGGGAGGAAAAGTCAAAGTGAAACCGTCATCAAACAGGACAATCAGCGAGTCATTCTGATCTACTGCTTCATTTCCTCTGAGTTTGTGTGTGTGTGTCATAGTCAGGAAATATAAAGGCTCTTAGTAAAGAGTGTAACAGCACATATGGCGCAAATATGGTACACTTTGTTGTCCCATGACTTTTTTATTTTAAAAGCAGTCCCCCAAGTTCGCGGGTTGGATCCAACAAATGCAAAGAATTGGGAATCGATTAATGGTAGTAAAAGCTGTTTTTAATATGGCACTATTTGTAATATTTAAATAGTAAAAACTGTTTTAAATAGTTTTTGTCAACAATTTAAATTACCAAAAATGTAATACTTAGCTATGCACCACATTTTTTTGTTCAACCCTGTTACTGCATTTTACCCCATTACAAAGAAAAAGTAAATTTGGCATAGATTGAAAATTCTTTTTTTTTCTAAATGCACTTTATTGATCTTATTGTGAATAGGTGGCTGATTCATCTATGCATATGTTTCATTTTTACATCTCTTTCTAGAGCCCATAATTTGAATAAAAATTTCACTTAGTCAAAATGCCATGTATCATTTATTCTGCTTAAACTACACCCCTTCCCTATGATCAACACGAAACAAAAAAAAAATCTGTAAAATTTACGGTAAAAAAACTGCAGCTGTGGTTGCCGGAATTTTACCTTAAAAAATACGGTAGCAACGTTTTAGGTTTTACGGTTTTAACTTAAATTTACAGTTAAATACCGTAATTTCATTAACTGATATAATGTTAATATACCAACCTTTTGAAGTACTGAAATCTGTTTTGTACCTTTGTAATACACTGATAACCACCAAATGCAGGTGGTGATGAGAGTCACATGATGAACCAAAGCCCATCACAAGCAGCTTTTAAATAATAACATATATAGAAGGTGCACAGTGTCATTCACACAAACACCAAACACCATCATGGTAACACACATGAAACTGAAATAATGCAATAAACATTAATTTAACAACATTAGGTGTAACACACAACCCTAATATACAAAACTGATAAGAAAAAAATAGTTATTTCAACAAAAAAAAACATCAAATTTCAAATGTAATGCAGGGAATTCTGGGAATGTCAATTTACGGTTATTCACTGTAAATTATAGTCTTTTTCACTTCCAAAAACGGTATACTACTGTAAAATTAATGTCCAATACATGTAATGTCCAATACAGTTTTTCATCGTATATAGTAGGGGAATTTACCGTTAACCATTTTACAGGTTTTTACTGTAGCATTTTTACAGTCTTTCTACAGCGTTAAATTCACGGTCATTTTTTACAGTGAACCTTAAGCTTACATTCATATCTACCTCCATCCCCTCAACAACTGACAGATAGAACCAAGACCCCATTCTTTCACTCGGATCACAATATGCAAGAAGAGATATGTTGTTACTTCTGTTACATTACAACTTCAAATTGTGACACCCAGTAAATAACATTAGCTGGCTCCAGTCAGCATGATGTGAAGAAAAGTAAATAATCTAAGTGAACTTTCTCAGTTTCTATGCAAGCTGCATTCATCTAAATATCAACCCTGTTACCGGAGTTATTGTAAGAAAAAATGACAAATGTATGATAAGAAAAACAAGCATTTTTCTTTAAATAATGAAACAGCTTTAATAGTTTTTAGTAAACAACTGAATTTTAATTGCCAAAAACGTAATACTAGGCTATGCCCCACATGTTTTGTTCAACCCTGTTACTATCCCCCCATTATAAAAAGGGAACATTCCTATAAAGTCTGTATGAACTACTTTCTAAATGCATGTTATTGCATTCATACTATTCTGAACGATTAATCTATGCATATGTGTGTTCATTCATTCATTCATTCATTCATTCATTCATTCATTCATTCTCAACTATGTTAACATTCTCAACTATGTTAACATTTTGGGGGCAGTCATGGGATAATGGTTAGATAGTCGGACTTGTAACCCAAAGGTTGTGGGTTCGAGTCTCTGTACTGGCATGGATTGTAGGTGGGGGGACTAAATAATCAGCTCTCTTCCACCTTCAATACCATGACTGAGGTGAGACCCTTGAGCAAGACCCCCAACTGCTCCTGGGCGCCGCAGCAAAAATGGTTGCCCACTGCTCCGGGTGTGTGTTCACTACTCACTGCTGTGTGTGTGCACTTGGATTGGTGGATAGCTAGCCCTAAATATATCTATGTAAACCCAAATTTTGTTAACAGAGTTAGAATTTTCCAAACGTCATAGCAGATTAATTGACAATAAAAAAGTCCAACTTTATTTAGATTTTCTCCATTTGGTTTATTTATTTATTTATTTTTTATGTGCTAGTAGAAAGTGCTATCTCTTTTGTAACTCTCTGATTCTCTTTTTCCTTGTTTCCTTGTTGTCTCTGCATTCTTGAATAGTATAGTCAGAGTCTCTGGTTAGGCCTGGTTCCACTGGTCCCACAGGACCTTGCATGGTGATGGTGGTTATGTCACCACTTAGTGAAATAAGTGACACTGATGGGTTTGAAATGTACTCTGGGTCCCCGTAGACCTCTCAGCCGCCCATCCACTCCCCCTCCGTGGACCCTCAAGAACCCCCGTAGCCTCTCTGTCATTCAACCGTCTGCTCAGGCTAGTGTTATGTTTCCGTATGGCGAAGGAAAGGCCAAGTTCATCATCAGGAGCACAGCTTGTGGTGTGTGTGTGTGCGTGTGTGTGTGTGCCACATCCCGTTTGCTTTACGGTGGCCACATTACCACCATCAAAACCTCTTGATCACATTTGAACAACTCTGCCAACAGCGGGATCACCTTTCATTCTCAGAAAACCCAACACCTTTTAAAGCAGATACATTCACCAGCATGTCTTGCAAGTTTGCTATTTTTTTAACCTTGGAAATAATATATTTTATGAATGGGGAAAAAAATTAAGATAAAAAAATATCAACAATCTGACTTTGAGTGAAAAGTGTCATATACTAATTTTCAATGTGGTGGCTAATAACATGTCCAACATGGAAGAAAAAAAAAATTTTTAATTATTTTTTTATTAATTTTTAAAATTACAATATTAATATTTTTTATTATTCATTATTTTTCATTTATTCATTATTTTTTTAGGAAAACAAGTATATTTAAAAAATATTTGTGTTAATAATAAACAAAACAAAAATAAAATAAAATAAAAATCTGGCAATGCTGACAGTGTCCCGATGCAGTGTTATTTAAGTAGTATGTATATACTATTATATACTTTTAGTATTTTTGTTATTAGATATTGTCAATTTAAAAAAAAAATGGTTTTAAATATTTTTCTATTTAGATTACATTTAGTAGTTAAACTTGAACTTTAAGTTATTTGCCAAGGTAACACTTCTAATCTAAACAGTTTAAATCTAATATTTATATTTTATTTCAGCTTTATTTCAATTAATTACAACAATTTTTAATAGTTTTAGTTAAAACTAACAACTCTCAATTAAACGACATGTGTAAATATCCGAAAAAATGATAATGTAATGAATTTAGAATTTGATATTTAACATTAACTTATTTAAACAATTTAGTTTTATTTTTATAGTTTTAATATTTGTGTCATAATTGGCATAAGAAAACAGAATCATCTTAGTGTGTCATGGTGGCATCTTGCTTTGATTACATTTGTTCTGTGCGACTGATGCAAACACTTCAACTAAAGTATTCCTACTTGCAACTTTGTCTGGAATGCATCATGAAAACCACTCAGGCAACAGCCTGGCATCCACCCACAACATCTTAGCATCATGGGGCTTCTTGGGAAAAGGCCGCTCACATTTTGTTGCTCTAAATGAAGTAGCTGGTCATTTTCCCCTGATGATCTTTGATCTTTGTGGGAAGTGACAGTCAATGGGGTCCTCAGGGTCCTGGAATCCCTGTGAGGTTAGGTGCCCAATGTGTGCCTGTCCCATGTTGTCATTTTCCATTAGTGCCATTAGATACACATATTAGTGACAGAGCCCTTATGAGCGGAGAGAGAGAGAGAGACTGACAGAGTAAGAGGGAGACATATGTGTTTAGTCTATTAAAAGAGACGGAGGGCTAGAGGCTGGGAGTGACCTCAATATCGGCTTACACCAACACATGAGGGCGATGCGTCATCAGGGGTCTCTCACCATAACCTTGCAGGACCATAAGGGGTCTCCCCTTAACGCCACCCAAAGCCCCCCTGAACAGCTGCCTTGGCCTTTACATCATGCACCAGAGCAGAAGGGACTGGCCCTTGGTTTCCTTTCAACAATATTACGGTTAAAACGACTAATTAGTGGGCTATTTGAACACCAACTTTAATATCTGTGATTTAAAGGAATAAATGAACTTTTCCACGACATTCTAATTTATTGAGATGCACCTGTACAATTATGCTATTCAAAGTCATCCTGTGAATTTTTTTTTTCTTTTTTTTTTTTGATGTTAACAGTGTTGACAGGGCCCAACACTAAGGAAATTTTCTGCTGGCCCAGTGGTTCAAATATTTTACTTGCCCTGGCAAAATTTCTCTCCATCCATCTACCAATCAGAACAACAGCAGTATAGTACTGCTGTACACAAGCAGCACTGCGCTTATAAACACTCCTTTAATATGTATTTTACAGAGGTAAGAGGAAAAGAAAATGCCATCGAAACTTTTCTGAAGACAGTTATCCTCAGAAATACATTCATATTAACCCCCACCCCAATTCAATATTTATGGTTTTCTTCCAATATTTCGAGCATCTGTCTAGTACAGTGTTTTCTCTGCTTGCACGACTATTCTCTCCTCTTCGTGTCCGTCTTCAGTGCATCTCGTCTCTGGCCTCTGTTAACATCCTGTTTACAGACTTGGTAATATTTCCACACAAATGACATTTGGGAAATTATTGCATTGCATTGCTGTCTGTGCGCAGAGAAACAGCGTGCAAGTACTGAATTGAATTCTTTCGCCTCTTCTTTCACTTGAATTATTTAAAATCGCTTGAAAGATCACATAGGCTTAAAAATGTGTGCAATTTAACTTTTGTGATGACGCAGCAGTGACAGATCCGTCAACTGTCCCGAGTGTCACACTGGCCCAGGGCCATTGGGCTGTCCTTATTGTCGAGCCCTGGTTGATACCGTTTCTTACAGATAATATCATGATGATCACTACGTTGTGTTACCGAATGTGGTATCCTGTCAGGAATAACTTGCAGATATTGCTATGAAAAACAAACAAAGCAATCTAAAAAGAAAAATAAATCGAGTAGATTTAACCTTTCCATGATTATAATAGTTTTTAAAACCCAAATAGCTTGCTGAAATACTTCTGCGGCTGCCTCATGTACCTCAGCCATGCTGATCAGGACCTGTCCTGAACGTAACACTGATCGCGCCTAATCTGCCTTCCGCTTCCATCATACACCTTCCGTTTCCACTACTCTCTCACACATACACACGTTCTTCTCTTACATACACATATTTTCTTTAGACATACATGCATTTTCTTCTTACATACATTTATTATTTATAATATTAAATGTTTACTTTGAATACATTTGCATAATATATATATATATATATATATATATGTTATTAGAAAGGGACCATTTGAATACGGATCACCATTTGTGATTTATTATAATATCACCTAAAAAAACAACTCCACTCAACTGACTCATCAGATTTACATTTACATTTACATTTAGTCATTTAGCAGATGCTTTTATCCAAAGCAACTTACAAATGAGGACAATAAAAGCAGTCAAAACTAACAAAAGAGCAACAATATATAAGTGCAAATGACAAGTCTCGGTTAGCCTAACGCAGTACACGTAGCAAGGTGTATATAAATATGGAGTGAGAAAAAAACGATTCTCCGATGCATCGCGATTCTCTCTTCAACGATTCTGAATCGATTCTGAACATGGTTTTTTCCCGCATATGGCACATGTGTGCACTAGGCTTCATTGCGCAGAATATGCGCTGTGAGACACGTGCACATTGCTTTTCAATTCAATTCAATTCAAGTTTATTTGTACAGCGCTTTTCACGA
>NW_015640446.1:531095-537541 GCF_001515625.1 Sinocyclocheilus rhinocerous | reverse complement strand
TTGGGCGGGTCATTCCACCAGGAGGGAACAGTTAGTGAAAAAGTCTGTGAAAGTGATTTTGTGCCTCTTTTAGATGGCACAATAATACGCCGTTCACTTGCAGAACGTAAGCTTCTAGAGGGCACATAACTCTGAAGTAATGAATTTAGGTAAATGGGTGCAGAGCCAGTGGTGGTTTTGTAGGCAAACATTAATGCCTTGAATTTAATGCGAGCAGCTACTGGTAGCCAACAGATAATCAGAGACTTCACCTCTCTTTTTTCCTCTCTCCTTCTTGCCTTCTCTTTCACTCATTATTGACCGTTCACTCTAGAATATTTACACTAAACTGAACCAAAAGTTGGAAACTCAACCCTCCCAGTAAGACTGGACTCGGAGCAGTGGGAGAGACCACACCACATACACAGTTACACGTCAGACATGATATGCCCATTTAGCACCTTTCTGTGTGAACAGAGGTCAAAGAATGCGTGTGTGTTTTGACTGTGCGAAATGGCTTGTTAGGGCTTTAATGTGGGTGTTGACTATCAGATTATTCCCTGGACACACCTCCCCTTTTAGTCCGTCACCACTCATTATGACAACAATAAACCTCCGGCGGTCTTAAAGGGCCGCTGACAGCTCTGAGCTAATGACACTGTCTCTTCCACCCTGATGACTTCTACAGCTGTAGGAAACCTCCTTCCTTTCTTTCTCTCCCAGAATTTGTCTTTGAAGCGATTGTCCGAGTTCATTACTGTCCGGCGCTTTGTTTCGTTGCGTCTGCGTTAGCCATCTAGAAGCGGTAAACAGATATAGCGGATTTCCAGATGTCATTCCCATGGCCTCAAGGTCGGTATCTCTATCTGAGAGCCTAAACGGGAGCTGTACGGTTACAGGTCAGGGGTCAGAGTTCAGAGGGTGATGGCAGGTGACGTTGACAATGACACAGGTGCGGCATTGAGCAGTGCTCACCTGTGGATCACGCTCCCCTTTCCTTCAATTAATAGAACACACTCATACACTCACATACACAGTCATGACCACTGCGTGAACTTCATGTAGTGAGGTGATTCCCTGATTCGTGTGTGTGTGTGTGTCTCTTGGTTTTGCCCCTAATGTCATTCAAAGCAGCAGGTGCGAAAACAGGACTAGCTTTGTGATCCTCTCTCCCTCAGATGAATGTTATGTCTCTGTGTGTATGTGTGTGTGTGTGTGTGTGTTTGCACAGGCAGCCACAGGGATCTAAAAATACTGGCACCAGAGTGTTTATAACAGCCAAATTGTTAATAGTTGAAATCAAATCAAATTGTTAAAATAAAGTATCAAATCAGGTTTTTTTTTCTGCATTCTAAATTGTAAGATAAGTGCAATTTATAACATCCCTGTGAAAGATATAACACCAACATGTCAGAAAAAAATTAATAAATACAAAAACAGAATCACTGAGTTGGAAAAAGGATCAGCCCCCTCCTAAAAATGACTTGTAAACTCAATCAGTTGTAGCTAATCACCTTCTCAATGGCACACAAAGCCATTTGACTTTCAACTGTGATCATCTGTGGTCATTTTGATTAGCTCAGCATGAAAAGAGCTTTCTTGGAGCATTTCAGACCTTGGTAGTGCAACTGAAGCAAACAATCAACTATGGGTGGCAAGGCACTGTCAAAAGATCTCCGTGATAAAGTTGTGGACAGACACAAGTCAGGAGATGGATACCAAAAAATTTCAAAGGATTTATCAATGCCTAGAAGCACAGTGAAGTATTATTAAAGGGGTCATGAACTGCATTTTTTATTATTTTATAATGTTCTCTGAGCTTCACTTATAATGTTAGTGTGACTTTACATTAAAAAAAACCCATCATAATGTATAAGTAATAGGCTATTTTCTATCCTGTTTTTGAACCTGCAGATCGGTCTGTTTTTATAAGCACATTCAAGACTCGCAAGTAAACGGCCACTGCTATGATTGGCTAACAGTTTCGCTTGTTAAAATAACTGATGGACACTGCTGTGACATACTCTGAAAACAACATGGGTCATTTGGGTTAAAAAGTATAAATACTCAGTATATATCAAATGCAATAGTGGTAAAAACATGTTTACTCGCACTTATGTTGCAACATTACTGCTGGATCCACTCTAATCAGTCTCAGCATCAGCGTTTACTTTCAGTCTCAATATCCTTCTTTATGCGGGTAGTGCAGATCCCATCTGAACTTGTTCTTGAGTCACATTAGTATAACTCATCGAGTCCATGTCAATAATGCAGCGATGTGAGAAGCAATGCTAACTCGGTCCCTTCCAAATCAGGCAGCTTATGATCAATGCGGCGAATTCACGTGTTCAAGTTCACAGACTTGAATGAATCTGAGGTGAAGTCCATGAGGGGAACGAATTCCTCTCGCTAAATTCCCAATTGCACAATTCCTAGTGAGATAATGGGGTTTTGCCTGCCGAATTCGCCATTAATTAGCTATTGAGCGACACGAAAGCTGCTGATAATACTGAAGCCACTGTTGCCAACTCTCACGAGACAAATAAGCAACCGCAGCTTCAAAAACAAGCCCAATATTTTTTGATTATTTATTATCATCAATGCTATTTATTATCAATTATTTAATACCAGTAAATTAGCCTGCAACATATTAAACTGAAACCACTCTTTTATTTAAAACGCAAAAACAGAAGTTATTTTACAAAAATCAGCAAACTGTAAAAAAGTGGGAGGCACACACTATCCACTCATCTCCAATCACCTGTGAGCAGAACAGGATTGGAGAGATGGAAAAGGAGATGAAGACGAGAGCTTTAAGGGTGAGCTGTAACAGAGCCACATATTTATTTCCTACATATTCGAACCAAACGTACTGTTACTATTAGTATAGGCCTGCTTTCTTTTTATTATAGCCCGTGATAATTAATACATTACAAAAACATTGTAACATTTTTAAATTTACCTTATAAAAGACAATCATCCCGCTCCTCTATTACGTCTACTACTATCATCGCTCAGATTACAGCGCCTTCATGTTGAATGTGATTTTTCTCCAATGAGGGGGAGGATTTGACGAATTATGCTACAGCACTTATATTATTGCAGTGATTGGCTACTGTGAGCAGACAGAGTGTCAGTCAATGCATTGGAGGATAAGGCAAACATAAAGAAATGAAGTTGCTTGTCAGATTTTCCTAACAAGCAACCATATTTTTTATAAAATTAGCCCAAAAAAACGCAACCCATGACCCGGGATTTTTTCACACAACTTAACAAAAAAAGAAGCCCAAAGTCGTGTATTTTACTGTAATATACAGACTTGGTAACTCTGACTGAAGGACCTTATATATGGATGCTGTGATGGGCATCGTATCCCTATATGTAGACGTGGATCAGCTGAGAGTCAGCTCATGCAAGCTTTATTGACGTGACCTGTCAGAACTAACGCTACGCTTGACATGTATAAAAATTTATATAAATTTATATTAAAAAAAGAGCCCAAACTTTTGAACGGTAGTGTATTATTAACCGCCAAAAAAAAGAAGAAATATTTGTGATAAACTGATGTCTGATGTCTGTGCTCAAATTTGATTTCTGCACTCAAAAAAACTGTACGCTAGCTGCATTACTGTGCTAGTAACACTATATAAGTAAAATAAATGGTTATAAACTATAAAAACCACAAAGTTACTGTACGGATTGCAAATGCTGAAATACTTGACTTTGTTGTCTGCATATGTTGCAGCTGAAATACTTTCAGAAATAATTCCCAGATGACTTAATACATTCACCAATTGTGTAAGCAGAGTTTAGTGTGAGGAATACTGTCTCCCTCAATGCAGCGCACTTGTCTTGCCCTTCCAGTGTGACGTATGAACTGCATTTTATTACTACATTCTTGACTCATTGTTTCATTGGATTGCCAAAAGACTGGCTGAACGTAATGAGGTCATGTGACAATAAAGTAATGTTTAAAACATCTGTTGTTGCATTGTACATACTATTTCAAACCAAATCAAATCAAATCAAATGTTATTTATAAAACACATTTAAGATCAACCTCACAATTTCACATACTTGCTTTTTAATATACTTTATAATGTGATATTTACAGTTTGCAATATTACTCCAATGAACTTAACCAACAGGACTTTGCAATTCTTTGCATGTTTTAATGATTTACAATAGCATCAGTTAACTGTGGTTAGCAAAAAGGAAAAACAAATCAAATGTTCTTAAATCAAACAATAATCAGTATAAACGCGTGCACACACACACACACACACACACACACACACACACACACTTCTTGGATGGGAAACAATCCCACCTGCACCTGATCTTTGCATTTGTCCCTCAAACGATTCCTCTAGAACCTGGCCTTGACTTGTGGTTCCTCCTGGGATGAAGTCTTGGTTTGCATTTCAATTTGTTATTATTACTGGGTTTAATAAAGACCAGAATTCAAAGCTGATACACTGATAGTGTGTCCTTTAAATGACCCTGTGACCTGCACAACACACCCCTTAAACTAACACACACACACACTTTTCATTCTAATCAGGTTATGTGGAAGTTAATGCGTGCGTGAGATTGGCTGTTCCCATAAAATATTAAGATTGTCTGTGCATGTTGTCATATGGACAGTCAATTCTCTGCCCTTACTGTCTGAAATCAGATATGTTGATGAAATCATCTGTCGTTAGTGTTATTACATTCTACATACTGTCTTTGAACATATTGTCTTGTAATCTGTATAGCTTTTGTGCATTAATATGATCAACAGGCACTCAAAATATAAATCTGAGATAATAGATTGTGAGATTGAGGTGTCTAGACACACATCTGAATATCTGGCCATTTAGCAGAGGAAATTGTGTTTCTAAGATGTTATTTTCATTGCTCAGACGACTTATTTAATCAGTTTGTCAATGCTTTACCTATTTTTTTAAACATCTTAATGTAAAATGATTAAATTAAATTAAATGTAATGAATTCAAACTAGATTTATGTAAAGCATTAGATTATAGGGGTATTTTTTTCTCAGGAGAAACATCTGTTTTTACTAAAACTATTTTTACAATAACAACATTACTACTACTACTACCACTACTACTACTAATGTCTAACTTTCAATTTAAACATTAGATTACTGGGGTGTAACATCTGAGAAACAGGAGACTTAAGAAAATATCTCATTTGAATCTCATTGCAGTCTAGGAGAAACAATTGAGAGATTAAAGAGATCTAATTTCTGTTTTTCTTTCCAATGGGGTGCGCCTGCAATTTCGACATCTGAAGAAACTGTTTAACAGTGATCAGCCGCTATTCCACCTGCTGTAATTCCTACAGTGTCATTTAAGAATCCAAAGGTCCTAATAATGGAATCCGATTGGATAACATCTTGATTGCCTTTATTGTCAATATATTTCTCATATGCATGAACGATTCTCTCTCAGTGCAGTAACTGCGGGTCTCTCACTCCTAAACTCTTTAACATCAATAGTCAACAGAACCTGCCAAACCAAACAAATCTCAAAGCTTCACTCAGACACACACACACACACCCTTCGACCTCTGAACAGCCCATTCTCTGTCCAAAAGAGAGCTTAAGCCCAGGGTCACAGTGAGGTTAGCACAATACAGTTATGACTGGAACCTACACACACACACACATACACAGTCTATTAACTCTAAAAACATATGTAAGAGTAGATATGTGCCTGAACAGCACAGTGCTCTAGTCTGTTTGTTGCATTTAGATCTCAAAAATGATTTACCTAGATTCACCTGGAAAGGTCAAAGCCACGAAGAGATGGAAAACTAAAATTTACTTTATAAAAATATAAATGTACATCCAGAAAAATATAGGAAAAATATATTTTAAAGGGGTCATATGATGTTGCTAAAAAGAACATTATTTTGTGTATTTGGTGTAATGAAATGTGTTTATGCGGTTTAAGGTTCAAAAAACACATTATTTTCCACATACTGTACATTATTGTTTCTCCTCTATGCCCCGCCTTTCTGAAACGCGTCGATTTTTACAAAGCTCATCAATCGGAAAAGCGAGGTGTGCTCTGATTTGCCAGCTATCCAGTGTGTTGTGATTTGCCGAATACCTCAAGCGTGTGACAGACATTTTATGTCCCTTACCATATTGTGATGGAGCGATGAGACAAAAACATTAAAAAAAACATTATAAATGAGGTATTTGTTTCAGCGACCAGTACGGATCAGCTCTAGGCATGACGAAGTGGATATCCTCCTCTTTTGGAAGGCCAAACAAAGTAGTTTCGCTTTCACAACGAAACAAACGGCAACTACAATACTACAGCGAGAATCAAAGTTATGCCTTCTTTCTTGCGTGAACATTTGGGCGGTGTTATGCAAATCTTCCCACATTGTGACGTAGACATGTGGGGGCGTGTTAGAACGAGCCATTTTAGGAGGGCGTGGACAAGTCT
>NW_015640446.1:521789-529901 GCF_001515625.1 Sinocyclocheilus rhinocerous | reverse complement strand
TTCCCACACAGTGACGTAGACGTGGGGGCGTGTTTAAACGAGGCGTTTTAGGAGGGCGTGGACAAGTCTTAAATTTATAAAGAATATCTCTTTGTGTTTGAGACTTTAGTCTTTGCAACTTTAGGGATCTTATCTATGCACGAACAGCTTGTAACACTCCAAAGAGAAAGGAAAATTTGAAATTGCATCATATGACCCCTTTAATATTGGCAAGGTGCAATGTAATTTCTAGCATGCTCTGACTGGTTTAGCACATTGCTATACTGTTAGCTTTGTTTTGGTGATGGATTAGGCATTCTAAGTGTGTTACTACTTATTCAAGTCATAGTTATTTCATAGGGTTGTTAGGTTGTTTCTAGGTGGCTGTTAGGGTGTTGTGGTGGTTTCTAGAACATATGACATACTATGCAATTGCTTGCATGATCTGAATGTTTTTAGTATGTTGTTCTAAGTGCATGATTTGTTTTTTGCCAAATAAGTTAAGCGCAAATCCAGCCTCGAATTCCATTGGTCATTTCAATCACCAGTCACCTGTCAAGAAAAGTTCAGGCTTCATGAATTCAGTTCAGAGTTCAGAAATATTGTAGATGGATCCAGTTGCAAAAAATAGAAATGTTATCTATCAAGATGTGCTACAAACGCTATATTGAGTTTGAAGTTGGTGTTTAGAATAGTTTTAGCACATTTTTGTATGATTGTCAGCATGGTTTACAGGTTGAGAAGTGGAGTGTTTTTTAACCTGTTGCTAGGGTGTGCCTGGTTTTTGTCATAGTGTGCTGCTATGCAGTTGCTAGGGTCAAAGTGTTTTAGTGTGTTATGCAGTTGCAAATGTGTTCTAATTGACTTTTAACATCTCATTTCTATGGCTGCATCCATAAACTTCACCGCCCTATCAGGAATTTACTTTGCAGGCAGCACAACACATTTGCGAATACAAACTGATTTCAGACACGCCTCTGAGGCCTTCTTAAGTGTACACACCGCATAATACTTCATTTAATAGTGTGCACAAACAGATGTGGTCGACATACTGTATGTGCACACTATCCTTTTCCAGTGTCTGCACTATTTCTCTCCAAAAGTTATGAGCGATACAAATGTTTTTGTATGCGTTTAAACTACAAGCACTCACCAATGTGTGGGTCTATTGTTGTTGCATCTCCAGTAGTTTGTTGTTGTTTCGTCTCCTCTGTTTCTTTTTCAGCTGTGAAGCAATGGACCTGGATTAATGTTGCCACCTTGTGGTCAAACTAAGTAGTTAAAAAAAATTAAGATACATGTGCGAGCGGCACATGGTTACAAAAATCAGGCTGTGTACAATCTGTGAAATTCGCAGCATGTGCACCGTATGTATATCCTAGTGTGCACATAAATACAAAGTACAGTATACTTTGGGCCTGATATTCTGGTCTCTAGATTCTGTATGCCTTGTGTTCATCATTTCAAATAAATCTATGGGATATTTTTCCCCAAGTAAAACTCTCATACCCATTTGAGCAACAGCGATGCTTGCCTTACCAAAACATCCTTCACATGGTCTCTCTCTCTCTCTCTCTGTCCATCTCTTTCGCCCTCCCTGCACGCACTTCCGATCGCTCTAATGTTTTGCAGCCATTATAAATCTGGCTTTGACTTGCTAAAGCAAACAAAGCTGGAGAGAGAGTGATCCCTCAAAAAACATTCTGTCAGTTCTAATTAGGGTTGAAATATGGCTCAACTATCCCCTTCTCTCTCTCTTTCTAATATCCACTGCCCTCCCTTCTTCGCCAACAAAACTGTTTAGAGCTCAACACTGTTTATTCTTTCTTCTCTCGTTTCTCTCTTTACCCATCTCTCCATCATATTCCTCTTCTCTTTGAACCAAACAACAAGTGATTAAAGCACAGGGGCTTCCAGCACACAAATATCTATGAGCTATGTATCTAAATGGTGAGCTAGCGTCAGGCTAACCGATTGTAGCATGTTGGCTCCTTTAAAACAGATAGCGTGTAATTGCGTGTTTGGCTCGCAGTGCTCTAAAGGCCCAAGCGTCTGCTTTTGTCTGCGGTAGCAAGTTTACCCCTGCACTGCGATCGCATCCTACAGGCTATGCAAATCAATGCTACCTACACACACACAGCTAAACGCGAATGCAGTCTTGATGAAATGGAGCAAGGTTTATGTGAGTATGCGAGTGTGTCTTTTGGCATGCATTTTTCACGCTTTATTTAGTGTTTGTTCAAAAACAAGAGGACCACCTATGTGAAACTGGGCTTCACTTCAAAGACATGCAGGAAATGTTCTCCTTGTGCATTTGTTCTGTTCGCAATTAAACGCCACATACACAAAGATCAGAAAGGTGTTTTAAGTGAGAAAAGTTTCTTGCATGGTTGATCGCTACTGAGTGTTTGAAACCTGAAGGGTGATTTGGAAAGGGCAAGACACATTTCAATAATCTTCAACACATACACACACTGCCTTAAACATTGTCCACCACCTAAGGTGGTCGTGCTGTTGTAATCATTATTTATAATGTTTACCCCCCCCCCAACTATGTGTAGTTCTGCCATAAATATGTTTTTGATATGTTTGGAAAGACTCTGAAGTGTGCAATATTAATATATAGACAACTAAAATTTAAAAACATTTACATATGTACAAATTTAATTCAAATTTCACAAATTGTAAAAATGTATAGAATACTGAATTGATGGTATTCAAAAAATTATTTTATGGTTTTATGTAAATAAGTAAATTACACCTTTTATTTCATATAAATGTATATATGTTTAGAACTATGTGTGTGTGTGTGTGTGTGTGTGTGTGTCTGAGTGTGTGGAATTAAGGTGTGATTTACTCATTTATTGATTTATATACTTGTTGAGCTTTGATGATGATAAAATTCCATTACAGAAAAAAAAAAAAAACTTCAGTTCAAATCTCATTTACAATACATTTGCCATTTAAATGTCTTTCTCAGACCACATTTCTTTACTTTTTACCAATAAACAAGAACCCAACTATAGGTGTCTAGTGGTGGCTCTCTTGCAAAGGTTATGACAATTCCAGTTCTGACCAGTTTTTCAAAGAAAATTCATAACCATTTGTATCTCTGAAGCTGTCCATTTTTACATTTATGTTCAGGTTGTCTATCCAAACACAACTATAAAAGAACTAATGAGATAGCATATGATTGTCTGATCAATTAAGAGCAATACCGTTACTGGTTGATACTGTGTTACATCATAAAACTATTTTGCAGTGTTAATGACAATAGTTAGATGTTGCACCAGTTTGACTGACAGTAATGTGTAAACAACAATGTACAGCCAAGCCAGTCATTATCACGAAAATGAAGCAGTCAGCTGACTGTATCTTGATTAGTACAGCAGTTAATTAAACAGTTTAATGGTAATTACACAAACTTATCTGACCACTGAATGCCATGACAGACCAATCAGAATCAAATCCAATCAAATGTTCCAGAGAGTCATGTAATAATATTGAATTTCAGCCACTGCATGACACTATAGTCGAAAACGAGCAGGAGCTTAACAACGTGTGGCAATGTGTGTGTGTTTGTGGGTCGTTTGTTAACAGGCGGTGCATGAGTTGAAGGAAAGGAGAGGTCAACTCACATTTCCTAAATGGCTTAAAAAGTGAAAAAAATATCCAAGTACCAAGTAAATGTTGAATAGCGCCCGGGGCAAAGCAAAAGAGAGACGCTAATGACTAGCACACAGTCACACGCACACAAACGCACGGTCTGACACCTCCACTCAGCACTTGAAAAGCCCCATAATGCACAATTCACGGCACCAAGTGTAAATAAAGAGAAATGGTTTCAGTAAAGACGGCTTATACGTGTGTCTGTATCACTTTTCCCAGCTCAGGCCTCTGTCCAAACAAAACTTCTGTTCCATCTCCATTTTGCTCTGTGGTGAGAAGGAGGGGGTGTTTCTGAGGGTGTGTGGTGGGGGGTTATAGTTGTAATCCTGCATATCAATTACAACCTCTCCTCCAAAAAAGAAATGACAGGAAAAAAAATGGATGAGGAAAAAAGAATGAGAGGGAGCCGCACGGAGAAGTTGATTTATGGTGAAAAGAGGTTTTCTGTTTATGGACTCTCTGAAGTCAGGGAAGCTTTTAGGGGTCGGGCCCGATAGGGGGTTGTGTCAATGGAGAAAAATCTTGGTGTTATTTTTTGATCAAAATTCAGAGTGGTATTTATACTTCAAGCCTTGTTCCAGGGCTTGAGAAGTAGATGTTTGAACAGTGAGCAGGCGCCGCGTCTCCTTCTGCCCACACAGAAGAGGATGAAGTGGGCTGCAACCGCCTGTTCGTTCTCCGATCCAACAAACCACAATGTCAGGTCAGCCACAGTACTTAGCCGTTAAGAGAAATCGCCACACACAAAAACTTGCACCCTTTTGGCCCAGACAGAAAGCTGTTTAAGTAACCTTTGACTTCTCTAATGCATTAATTAGGGTGGGTGTCACACGTTCACATCGTCTTGCGTGTGCATGGGTGGGTGCGTATGCAGAGTTTTATTTATCTCAAAATAACTTTTATCGTAGCTACGTATTCAAATTTTCGAGGACTGGTGGGCGCCAATGTTTGTGAGGCGCATGACCTTATGAGATCACTTGAATGACCTTAAACTGACCTTATTATAAACTCTAAGTGACCTTACTCAAACATTAAATAATTTTCTTCATCCACCTTCAAGCTCTCGGTAATAACCTCTTAATAACCTTGTTACAACATGGTAATAATACATTGATAACCTTTAGATAACCTCTGATCAACTTTCTATCCCTTTGCCACTCAAATATCTCAATCATGCACTAAAATTGCCATTTTTGAGATCCTTTGAGAGACGTTTTTGGCCATGCTCCCTCAGCGTTTCCTGTCCCGTGCCATTGTAGGTCAGATGGGTGACTGACGCTTGTGTATTTAGCCTGACAAATGTTTCCCAAAAAGTTTTATGTGGTAAAAAGACAACAACCACGCACGTCAATCCCGATTATGTGGAAAATGCAGAAATAGAGCCAACAATGACGTGCCGTCATATCGCTGTCTGTCTCAGACAGAAACAAAAACAAACAGTCAAACCAATTAATAGTAGTCGTTCAAGGTTTCTATCAGAGACTTTGTGGTTTTGTCAATGTGATAGCATCAAGACTGCGTTTGCTACCTCCCTTTTTCCGATTGGCGCCTGGGTCCTGTTATGAGAATGGCTACGGAGTCCCAAGAGGGCCACTCTTCAGTGCCACCCCCACGGGACCTGCAAGAAACGCATTAGTAAATTAATGTCCACCCCGGGAACACTTTTCACGTTAGCAGGGTTATCCTGTTGCCCTCAGGGCCCTGGGGAGGAATCGTAAGTGGGGAGAGGGGTCAGTAATTGATAGGTCATTTTTCGATTGCCGAAGTCCAGTGGCAGCCAAAGAAAACTGACTTTAAATAACCATCTAAAGAAAACACCAACTTTTCCGCTCTGTCTTTCGTTCTCCTTCTAGCCTCTTCCTCGTCCTGTCATGAAAACCCCAGGTGGAAGGAGTTCTTGCATCACATTTTTCCATTTTCCGGGGACAGAGGGCGTTATATCAACACAATACAGAATGCACGTTCAAACAACAGGAAGCGAGTTCTGAGATGGCTGCACCGATTGGGCGAGCTCCATCAATTCTCTTTTCCGTGCGAGGAAAAGGCTATTTAATTTCAGTAATGATTTTCTGCGCTGCGGTTTGATGTGTGCCGATAGGGCAGTGTTATTTTTGGCGGGGCAGTGAGGTGCATGTGTCCGTGTGTGTGTGTAAAGCTCGGTACATGAGACGGAGGTTGTGTTTTTTGGGAAGTACAACATGTGCTTTGGATTAAACCTGTGTTATAAATGTTTGACATTAACATGCAGTCATTCACTGGGCAAAAGAGAGAAGAGGGAACTTTTAGAGCGTTACAGCTGTCCTAACACTTCTCAATCATAGGTGGGAAACAAGGTACAGATTGACTCAGGGCACGAGTATTATTTCTTAGAATGTGTGTTGGATTGGCATTACTAACCATTAGCAATAAGTCATGACTTTATTTTATTAGCACATTTCTGTGTGTGTGTGTGTGTGTGTGTGTGTGTGTGTGTGTGTGTGCAAACGTGTGGGCCTTGCCTTAGAAGTCCCATCTGCCCTCATTCACTCTGCGTGTTTGACATCTTTTCATCTATTTACCCTCAAACCATTAACAAAATATGTCCATGTTTCTCCATTCTTTCTTTTGAGTTGGAATTCTAACAAGTCCTAAAAGCCAGACACTATGAAAAGTTAAATAGATAAAAATCAAGGATTTTTGTAATAATGATGAAAATATATTTTTCTTTCTTTCTTTCTTTCTTTCTTTCTTTCGTATTAAGCCATAATTAGAAATGTTGTATGATGACATAATTAGAAATTGTTCAATTTGGAAAGTCTGAAATGTATTTGTATACTTTTAGTGAACCCAACTATCATGTAATATAAAAAGATGTTAGACTTTACACCGAGTTCCATCAAAACATTAACAAACATTATTATCTTGTCAACCTACTTTCTGAATTAACAACCTTTACATCCTTTGCAGCGTCCTAAATTTGTCACACCATGGTATTGTTTGACAAAGAGAGTTTTTAACTGGTCTACAGATTTTATTTTTTTTCCCTTCTCTCTTCTAAAGAATCAACTGATCTAAAAAAATGGTCCCTGGTTGAAAATGCTTAAAAATGGTTGGGCATAGCGCTTGAAAATATTTAAATAAAATATTATGAATAAAATACTTAAATAAAAAAATTAAGAAAAAAGGAAAAGAAAAATAAGATTTTTTATATAATTAAGTTTATGCATTTTCTTTCTGACTCAAAATAAGCATTTTTGATTAATTGGATTTTTGTCATATATTATGGATATCATTAATGTGCAATTTTGTGTATATATATATATATATATATATATATACACACACACACAAACGTGTAAACGTGTTCCGGTAAGGGAAAAGAAAAGGATGGCTTTCCTCTTTTGCGGTTTATTTATAATGTTTGTATTACACCGTATCGTTGCAGGCATTGATTAGAACACGATAACTTTTGGCTCGCAAGCTGCATCAGCACTGATGTTAGATAGTGCAGCAAAGAGGCAGTGTGAGTGTCTTTCTGAATGAGGCAGCACTTCAAAGCTGGTTTAAGCGGCCTGAGCTGTTTCAGTCAACACCTTTCTGTCATCCTTTTCTCCACTACATCTCTTCTTAACATTATTATCACAGCAGCGTAACTCTGATAAAACACAATGCTGGAATTTCACGCCACTCCACGCGCCTGGCTGGCCACACACACACACACACACACTTAAGTAAACACGCAGGAGTGTGGATCTCTCCATCTGTGTATAGGTTACTCCATATCTGTGATGGCAGAGTTATAAACTCAAGACTCAGCTAACACTGGGTGCACTTATCTCTTCAGGGTTTCCCACAGGGGAATGTGGTTATGCCAAGAGAGTTGGCTCCGCATGTAAGGAGAACTAGCCAACAAGAGGAAAAGAGTGGAAGACAGGGAAGGAAAAAGGTGTACATGTGTAATATGCTGATGTGTAGTTGATATCTTTTCCATGTACACTTTTTAGTCCGATTACTGCAGTCCCACGTTTAGAAACCAAATGACTGTTGGTACACCTGAAAACTCATGTTTGTGATTTTAAGTTTGATTTAATTCCTGAGGTTCGCCTTTTGCTTTTTGACTTATAATGCAAATATGGTAACAGAACATTGTTAAATAAATATGTAAAATAATTTTACTTTACACTTTTACTGAGGCTAATTTTATTTTAATGTCACGTTTAAACTTTATCCAAAAAAGAATCCAAAGTAGTCTATAAAACTAGAGAAAAAAATAAAAAAAATAAAAAATAAATATATATATATATATATATATATATATAAAGTGAATTTAATTAATAAAAACTAAACAATACAAACATGTTAACAGTTTAGCTGTGGGAGTTTAAATGTATTCACTTGCATATGTTATTATACTCTAATTATTTAAATGCTTTTGTTTAATAATAAATGTATGTGGTAACAGTTCACTGCAGTTTTTTTTTTTTT
>NW_015640446.1:512456-521655 GCF_001515625.1 Sinocyclocheilus rhinocerous | reverse complement strand
TGTAATTTCTGACATTTTTTTGGTAACAATTCACTGGATTTTTTTTTTTTTTTTTTTGTAAAAATGTTTTGTAAGGTAACTTTGCTAATGCTTTGTGTGGTAGCATATCTTTTTTCTTAAAAAATATATATAATAATCAACCTGACACCAACGAAAGTTATATGTTTAGGCTATATGATCATGTAGAAATAACACACGTTTTTATTACACACATTACTCATAAGCATTATTAAGTAGGCTATCCAAGTTTATTAGAAATTACTCCTTAGTATATTTATATATTAACTGCATGCTGCTCATTGTTATTACTAAGTAATTACATATGTAATTACATTGCAATACAAACACACTACAGTAAAGTGCAAAGGTGTGAGCTGGAGTGAATACTGAGAGTCGCTGTCGGTGTGTTTGTGCAGGCCAGAGCAGACTCAGGCCTCAGAGATCGCACAACCTCGCTTCATTCACCCGTCCCACAGCGCGATAAACCCTCCGACAGATCCCTGCACTTATTTCCCCCTCCTTTTCTTCATCTTCCAACAAGTCTTTAATACATACATATCACAGGCCGCCTCCTGAGGTTTGAAAAATGAAAACACTACTTCATCTCGCCTTCCCCTTTTTTTAATATTCGGTCACAATAAATATCTCCCATTTATATGCAAATGATTATCTACTGACCAAGAATGGATGGAGCTCGTCTTGTTTGCATTGTACTCGGAGAGGTACAAGTGTCTGAGAAGGCGGACGGGGAATAGACGGAAATCAGCCGGAGTGGGAACGCCTCGCCATTTCTAGAGTAAATAATCCTGACTCGCCTTCCATTATTTTTTTATGGCAGCATTGAATGGAAGTGTATTAACTTATAAGTTATAAGTAGTTGGAAGTAAGTTACTTAAAACTGGCGGGGGGGAAAGGCAAAGAAAGAAAGCTGACGAGTCGCTTAGTCGAGTTCCCCGCAAATTGCTGACAATAATTACACGAATGTCATTTTTACGAGTCACGCAAATCTCGGCATTTTCAGTGAAGCAGATAATTAGACGTGGAATAAAGCGCAACTGAATAATTAATACATCAAAACTAGATGAACTTTTTTCTAATTATTTGTATTTAATCTCCATTCTAATTATTGTTCGAGTCGGCTGGGCGAGATTGCTTCTCATTCAGGGGGTGAAATGCACCCTGGCTGGCGTAGCCTATTCTCACCCAGTGAAATATTAACTAAGCGTGCAGAGAGGGGATCAGAGAAAAGACCCCTCCCATTTGCCCACCCTCCCATGATTGAACTGTAATTTAAAATTCGCTGCTGCCAACAAACAATTTACATCTACACCTGCCATACTTCTTATTCTCCCCCACCGGTGTGCTACGAAATGCATGACGATCAATATTTTGCCAGCTTTAAATGAGTTTGTAATTTGGCCTAATGTGCTGTTCCTATGCGTTTTAAGAGAGGGATTTGTTTAGACTTCAGTCTTCGAGTAAACCTGACCAGTAAGCACGCGCGTGTATGAGTGAGCGAGTGAGTGTGTGTGTGTGTGTGTGTGTGTGTGGAGATGCTGACCGCAGGGGAAAATTCGCACACTTATCTCGTATGTCTCTGCTACCAGGAACTGGAGCGTTTGGAAACCAGCATTTCATCTGATAACCTTTATTGCTGAAATCGACATAATGGAAGTGTCCGTATATGCATCTTCATAAACATGAGCACGTTTCGAACCGGTTCGTAATCTGTGTGTACAATTTATATATTTTCCTCGCTTGCGTGTTCCTTGTTCCAGGTTTATTTCCTGTGTGTCTTCCAGGTTTGAGAATTAGGCTGGGAAATAATGAAGGTAGATAATGACTGACCTTCTGTTAACTTGGCCGATAATTGCGATGGGCAGGCTGGAATTGTGCCGCGCTGGGTTCTCGCGCTGATGAGATGAACAAATAAAAAGCAGCATTTACAGGCATGAAATGAGCTAATTCTGCGCCTGCACACATTTCCACATCTCTTATTAGACTGTCGGGGTTTACTAGATTAAAATTGCAGCTTAATTAATGTACAAACACAAGATCAGATCTAATTAACATCTGATTTAATTGCCTGCCTACAATTGCTTTTCACACTGTATGCTCCAATAGAAAATGATTGCAAAATGTAATAATTATACTGACAAATATAATGAGAATGCATTCAAAGGGTTTGATGTAAATCCAAGACTGATCACTTTTACTGAGAGAAGAAAAAAAATATATCACATTTCCACAGTTTTATTAATTCATTTCGATTTGGGGGAAATAATTTGATTAAATACCTCTGATTATGTGGAATTATAAAAAACAATAAGATGTTTTTCATGCAACACCCAAATTGATTCAAAGAGATTTTTGGAGCATCAGCTTTCATCTTTGCCTCAAAAAAGACCTTAATTTTTTTTAATGTCTTTCCATTTAAAATAAATTTTAAATGTATTTCTCACAATTTGTATATTTTAATACTTTGAAAAAGCTCATTTGTTGTGTGTCATCAGCTGCTTTTAAAACACCCTTTTTAAAGCATTACACCATTTGCGGTTTGAGTGTTATGCTGTTTGTCAGAAGTCAGATCAATGCTGAGTTTCATCTTGTATTATTTTCGAGAGGGCCAGTATAGAATGTTTCTATCACTATTGTTATCTGGAGTATCTATTTGCTCCAGCATGTGCAGTGTTTGGTTTATATCACTTTATGGAAATACTACCTTCTTGGGGTCCATTTCAAATGTGTCTAGTGCCACCTTGTGGTTACTACAGGTACTGAATACAACACATAGATCTTGTACCAGCAGTCTAAGCTCAAAGTGATGAATGAACTTCAATGCACCATGTGCTGTTGAATAACTTTATGTATGTGTGTATATAAGCTTTAGTGTGTGTGCATGTGTGTCTTTAGTGTACCTGGACCCAGGTTGGAATGTCAGGCATGAAATGAGAAGACAAAACACACACTGATTGCGATCTGTTTTTCTGCAGAAATCTTCTTTTAAGATTTGTAGTGTTGATGGAACTGGACACGCACAAAACGCTTTGGATCAGACGTGCCACATCAAAGGATGTCCCCTTTTAGACTTCCTGTCCCATATGTGTACATAATGTAACAGGTTTTTAATAGTATTTTTTTTTTTATCATTTTGCACCATATCACGATCTTGGTGTATATGTAAAGAGTCACAAGCCAAATAAATACAATAAATACATTACACAATAGTTTAAAAAATGTGTATGAGGTAAAAAAAATGCACATACACACGCAACAAGTGTGCTGGTTCCGCAGGTAGTGTTATGGTCTGACTGGCGCCAGCACGGATGATCCTAGTCATGCTTGAATGAGGATCACACGTACGGGCTCCCAGAATTCACCCTGTGTGGCGTGTTTATGATTGGACGGCTTTGCAGGTAGAGGCGGTGGCCTCATACACCTCTATTTGAACCGCTCACCTGCACATGACCTGTGTTTGTGTGTGATGCTAGGAAAGACAGCAATGTCCCGAAGCAGACAGCCAGGAGTCAGAACAGAATGGACCTGCATGTGTCTCTCACACACACAGTGACACACACAACGCTTGGGTAAGTTTGTGTGGGAGTGCTCACAAATTCTAAGCGTGCGACTGCAGCACTGAACCCTAATTCACCAGGTTACGCAGAGGGTGTGTGGCAGCGTCAGCCTAGAAGTTGAGTCTGGGAATAATGTCCTTTCATAGTTAAGGAAACTAAATGAAGTTCCCAGTTGTGTTTTGTTTGAATCTCGACTTTGGCTCATTTGTGTCTCCTAAGGAATTTTGAGAGAAACATCTGGGACATATAATAAGAGTATCTTATGAGAATTCTATGAGAAATGTTCATTTGATTATTTTGGATAAAGATGAGCACAGTTTGAGACACTGGTAAAATTTATTGCGATACTCTGGAGGAGACGTGTGAAATTAGTGGGAGGTTTTTTTTTTTTTTTTTTTTTCAGGAGAAATATCTGAGAAGCAGTAGCCATTAGCAAGAATTGAAAAGAAACAAAATCACAAATAACAGATCTCTTTAATATCTCAGTTGTTTCTCCTGTACAATGAGATTAAATGGAGAACAAATCCCCATTTTTTTTAGATTTCCTCCAGAGAAAAATAGATCTCAAATCTGTCTTATCTACTGTAGAGTTTCAGAGATATCAACAATATCTCAAACTGTGCTCTGATTTTTCGAGATATATATTAAAAACTGAAAATCTGAGTTTGAACTCAAAAAATGATCATCAAATAAAACAATACCAAATTATCAGGGCTCTACCCTCCACATTAGTTTTTATAGCTCTGTAGACTTAAATACTTCCTATACTCTTACATACCAAGATACCAATTGAAAGTCAGAGATCTCAATTTGAACTCAAACATTTCTCATCAAATAAAATAAAAACAATTGATCAAAATGCCATCCATGTTCGTTTTATAACTCTGTAGTCTTAAATACGATCTATACTCTTAGATACCAAGATACCAATTGAAAGTCAGAGTTCAATATTTTAACTCAAATATTGCACATCAAATAAATAAATACTCACAGCATGCCATCCAAAATAATTTTATAACTCTGTACTCTTAAATATTCGTTATACTCTTAGATAAAATTAAATGGATTAAAAAGTCAGAGATCTCAGTCTGAACTCAAGTATTTCTCATCAAATAAAACAAAACCAAATTATCAGGGCTGTGCCATCCACATCAGTTTTATAACACTCTACTCTTCCACAATTGTACTCCCTATATTCTCTGATACCAAGATACCAATTGAAAATCAGAGATCTCAATTTGAACTCAAATATTGCTCATCAAATGAAACAAAACCAAATGATCAGAGCTACGCCATCCATATTAATTGTATGAACCTGTCTCTATATTAAACACTTTTTATATTCTTACATACCAAGACACTGATTTAATGTCAGAGACTTCTATTTGATCTCACATTTTTCCATTAAGTCCAACCAATACCAATTCATATTAATTTTATCGCTTACTTCTCTACTCTTACTTCCTATCAACAGTCTCATACATGTCTATTTTTATGTCTCCAAATAAATTTTTGGTTGATATTCACAGTTGATACTGAACTTGACAGTTGATACTGAAATGAAGCATAACTTAGAGATATGAAAGAACAGTTTCAGAGCATTAAAGCCTCTATTTGCTCTCCATCCAATCTCTAGCAGTACCTATTGAAATGTTTAAGAGATCTTAATTGTGAGGCCTGTGTCTTAAGTTATATGAGAACTCATTCCACAAGTGAGCAGTAAATGAGAATGTATCAATGGTAGATTGTTGGAAAGGAATTGTTGAAATGGAAACTGACTCAACGGGCCGTGTGACTCCAAAGCCTCAAATCAATACTTGAACCCCCCTGTCCGTCCCTCTCCAGAGAGAGTTGTCCTCCCTGTGTCTTCTCTTCCTCCATCTTTCATCCCTCTATCATCAACCCACCTCGCACACCCCCAACCGACCTTGTGGGGTCACCTGTCCAGGGGCGACTACTTGACAGGCGTCTTGATTTCCTGTGGAACAGGGGGCTCGTTTCCTGCATTTTGTGAGGGTTTATTTTGGCAGACTTGGTCTGGTCCATAGAGACCCTCCCCTTTCGATTTGACTTTGACCTAAAGCTGTATGGAATGGAGGTTTTCCTTGTGATACCATATAAACCTGTTTGATTCTTAAACAAATGATATCAAACATTCTTTTCTCCAGAGTCCTGCAGCTTATAGATCCAGTCTTCCCATCAGGATTGAGATTGAATGGAGGCTAATCTTTTTTAAAACCACTGGAGGTTACCAAGAAATCAAAATGTACTCTGTTTTCTTATTACACATTCCTGGAAAATTAGTTTGTCTCAACAATCTTTCATTATACTCTAATAACTCCGCCTCTGAACAAATTTTCTTGCTGTATGACATCAAATAGGCCATGCAGGTTATTGGATAACATTATTCAGTAGTCAAATAATTTAGCAGTTTTTTAGGCTATTGTTGTAGATAGCAGTTAATAGTAATTTAATGCTGGTTGAAGTTAATGGAATAAATGTAACGCCAATAAAATAATGCTTAAACTCACATTCAGGTCTGCCTTCGTTATGGTATGGAATACTTCCATAACCATACTTCCATATACTGTATCCATCTTTTCACCATCCAATCAGTTCCCACTAAAACATTTCATTATATGTTACCGATAAAATATTTTAGAGTTCGGCATAACAAGGAAAATGTATATTTGTTATAAAAATGCCCATGGTGTTTTACGATTTTTTAATTAACACAACTTTTTCAGGTCTATAAATCACAGTTTTAATGAAAATTAAAAGTCATATTGGATCTTTGCTAAGCCCCATAACCCCCCCACTTTAAGAGTGAACTTAAAAATGAAAATGTTACACAAATTTTAAATTGAATGCCCATATTCACACATACCCAAGAGTGATATTAAACTAAGATACTATTTAATACACATTTTACATTTTTTTTTGAAATGCTAATATTAATATTTTAAACCTTCTAAGTGAGATATGCAAAAACATGCTTCTTTGAAGTGAAGCTTCTGACCAATAACAACACCTGCAAGGAGAAAGCACAGACCGTTCTGCCATTAAGAAGTCATGCTTGCGTTGTTGTATTCGGGATTTAAGCGGAACTTTTTTTAAATATGAAATTTACGTTTAAATTTAATACATTTTACCTTTACTTTACATTATTATGCAAAAAATACTCTACTTGCTACATGAATGGAATATAATTAAATCTAAAAATGCGCTTTTCGTTTAGTTGTGATGCACTTCCCCATCTTGTTGTATCCAACTACAGATTTTCTTCATATGCCTACCTGTAATGAATGAAATTCTGCATCCCAACTAGTAGCATGATGCTAACAACGCAAAGTTGTGGCTCTCATGTCCAAAGAACACACACTGATAAAATATATCTTGAATGCGCTGTAAGTCACTTTCTAAGCATGTCAAGTGAATAAATGTCAACATAAACATTAATTCACATCCTACATATACTGTATGTATATGTGTGTGTATATATATATATATATATATATATATATATATATATTCTACTAACCCTAAACCTACCCTAACAGTCTACTCTGAGAGTTAGTAGACATGTAGTTGCAAATTAATGAGAATTAGTTGACATGTAGTCGACATGTAGTTACAAAGTTACTTATAGTTAATAAAATGTCTAAAGTGGACTATCGAAATAAAGTGTAACCCAGTTTCACTCTGAAATCTATCACATCATGGAAATAAAATAGGTTTATTTTATGTTGAATGTGCAAAAATCAAAGTGAATTGTTTGGCATGTACAATCCGTGGAAAAAAGTAGTGTCTGCGTTATTGTCTTTGTGAGTGTGTTTATTTGGCCTTTAGGCCGACCGCAGCATCATGATTTGGAGGCCACTTTACCCAGAGAAATACGTAATCACACCCACCTCGTCTCACTTTCATATCCCACACAGTCCGATTATCACTTCCGTTTCGTCATTTAACTTTTTCCGAACCCACAAGGCGGAAAATCGTATAAATCTATGTAATTATTGTCTCAATTTCCACAGAGATCATCTGTCTACATGAACTTCACAGTGTTTGCTTGAAAAAGATACTTTTTTCCCCCCTGTTGAATGGGTTTGAAAGATGTTATAGAGACGTTATTTAGAACATATCAATTGCAGGCCCTTTGTTGTTGGTCATAATAAAGCTCTAGCAAATGGAATTGTTCTCACAACGCCTTGGTTTTTGTATTTGTTTGACTATGAAAGCATTAGCGCACGTTTTAGCTTTTATTCAGCCATTTGTTTATTTGTGTTTAGCAACCATTCTTGCATTGCAATGGAGATTTTGCCACAGGGCCTGAGTTGTTTCGACGTCAACATTTGTAGCCTTTGACGCAGCTAATCTGGTTAACACCAATTAAAGGGAAGTGCAAAGAAAATCACGCGGGGTGTTGGTCTCGTTGGTGGTCCAGAAAAGACAGTTTTGTTTTGCGACAGAGTGGTTGGAGGCCATTTTCTGCGTGTTTGTATCCCCCCCCCACCCGTTTCTTCAGCCTACGTCTGATTTCTCATAGACATAAAAGACTGTAATGCCTCTGGGCTTTAGTCCCGCCCACTCACCATCTACGACGTTAGCATCCAGCGCAAAATACTACTTAGTGTCGAAGCTTCCGTGAATAGCCTGTAGAGATGGGGCAAAAAGTGTATGTTTGCCTGTATCTGTGTGTGTAAGGGATATAGAAAAGCCAATTGCACCAAGACCACACATTCAGCGAGCGATTCCTTCTTTGGCTCTCTTACACATTGGATACACACGCACACACACATTACATTGATGGTGGTAGCTGTAATGATGAGTGACAGCGAGAGACGGCGGACAAATGTTGATCCCCCACAATCCTCTGCAGTGCCTGACTTCCCCTCGTGCTGTTGTGGCAATGTGAGCAGTGCTGGGCCCCTGATAACCGGTATGGGGCTGCCGCCTCAGAGAGTGAATATACGCGGTTCCGGTCAGTGCCGAGCATGTGCGGCGACTTTGATACTCCACTGCATCATGGGTATTTGGCCATGAACAATTTACAAGTTTGTGTGTGTTTATAGGAGGCATATTTTTGCAGTCCACTCTGCAGATGTTTCTGTAATTTATATGCAGGATTTTGAAGCACAGAGCGGATTGGGAAACTTTTATGCGGCTTCTTTTACCCAGCACTGGGTTGAATTTAACCCAGCATTTTTTAGAGTGTGCAGTGAACATGTAGAAATCTACTAAAATTAAAGAAAAAAAAAACATTATTCATGCAATTTTTTTTTATTTGTTTTATTTCGCGTGTTATTGCACCATCTCAAAGAGGCACAACATCACTTTCACAGACTTTTTCATTAACTGTTCCCTCCTGGTGGAATGACCTGCCCAACTCAATCCAAGCAGCTGAGTCCTTAGCCATCTTCAAGAAACGACTAAAAACACATCTGTTCCACCTTTATTTGACCCTCTAACTCTAACACTTTCTATTCTATTTTAATTCTACTATATCTATTTATATTATTTTTTATTTAAAAAAAAATCAACTAACACTAGCTTTCTATTTTTTTTTCCTATTCTATCTACTTGTTTTTCTTTGTGCGTGTGTGTATATATATATATATATATAT
>NW_015640446.1:511571-512385 GCF_001515625.1 Sinocyclocheilus rhinocerous | reverse complement strand
TATATATATATATACACCTTGCTACGTGTACTGCGTTAGGCTAACCGAGACTTGTCATTTGCACTTATATATTGTTGCTCTTTTGTTAGTTTTGACTGCTTTTATTGTCCTGATTTGTAAGTCGCTTTGGATAAAACCGTCTGCTAAATGACTAAATGTAAATGTAAATGTAATTATTTGTGGCTGAAAGTGTTAGCTTATGATATGAATCTTAATTTTTTTTTTCTGCGACTGTTTTTGTTGTGCTCTGTGGTAATTTGATTACGTTGGCTAATGCTATCTATCTAGCTGGCCAATAAAAGTAAACAAAGTAGCAATCTAGCAAGAGAACCACCTAGCTGTATTCCCTATTTCCAGTGCTGCCACACAAAGTTACATTAAACATAAATATAATTCAGAATTGGTTTGGAATTGGCAAGAAATCTGTATTATATATGACACACTTCTGAAGTAATCTTGATGTGCTCATGAACAAATTATTATTAAGCTATGCATTAATTGCATACAGCTATATTATATGATCAATAAAAGACGATAAAGCAGTCGTATTATCTTAGATTTTAACTGACATCTAGCTGCATCAATGCAACATCAAGCAAAATGAAAACATTTTTTGGGGACTGATGCTGTTGTTGAAAAATGCATAGTCAGCCATGATTTTTTCTTTTTCTTTCCATGAATGAGAATGTCAACATAGGGGTTGCAGAGTTTTTTTTTGTTTTTTTTTTGTGGTCATGTGATTACAACATTAGGCTTTTGATATGAGGTGAGTCCTCAATTGACCTGAGTACCGGTATATGATTTTAGAAAAAAA
>NW_015640446.1:498622-511395 GCF_001515625.1 Sinocyclocheilus rhinocerous | reverse complement strand
ATCTATCTTTTTTTTTTTTTCAAAATGAATATTAATTTCTTAATATTAAAATCTTATTATGAGAAAAAATAGCTGAGCACACCTTTAAGCTTTCTCATAGTTATTTGGTTCATCACCATACAACAGCTTTGCATATATATATACATATTAAATGATCTTATTAATGGTTCCCTCAAAACAGTTAATTGGTTTAATGGTAATTTTCTAAAATCATTTGTAACAGTGTAGACAAACTTACAACAACCATTTGGTGAAATTTATATGGAAACAATATTAACTTTTAGGGCTATTAGGGAAATATAGGTATATGTCATGTATATTAACAAAGGCATTTAAACTAACAAACTAAAATAAATCATGTATCACTACACAACATAGTATACAAACACAAATTATAAGTATTTCTTTTCAAAACAACAGAACAAAATAGACACGTGTAATAAAGGTATTATATATGTTATGAAAAGACATAAAAGTCCTATGTTTGTGTGAAGCTACAAGATTCTTGAAAACTTGAATTCAGGGGAACAAAAGAAATGATTAAGCCCAGGGCGAAGGGGGGCGGATGAACACATAAATCTTTGCTATCTCTCTGTTTTTGTGTTTTTATCACCAGACCCTTGTGTTTTGTTGTATGTTATGGAGGCTGGATGAGACTAGGAAAGATATGTCCCGATCCGAGACCGGGGAGGAAGCTAAGAAAGATGTAGGACGAAAAATATGAAGACTGGGTTTGATGATACTACATCATAAATGTAACATAAAAGGAAAAATTGACATAAAAGGACTATAGCATCAAAGATCTTTGAAGGAGAATGACCCTGTGAGGTCATAAAGCAGACAGTGATGTCATGTCTGTGTGTTTTGAGGGGGAGGATTATTGTGTATTAGTGGTACACTCATCTGTAATCCCCAAGGAGAGTCAGAGATTATCGCAAATAATACACAGCTTGAATTATGAATATATACAGTATGAATCCATGTGAATATGTTTGCTTTGGGGTATATCGCTACTTTGTCAGTGGCTGATGTGGATTTTGTATACAAAATGGTGTCAATATTAATGTGGCAAGTTGCGTTGATGCCCGGCGACCATAAACAACTAAACTCTACATCACAAAACACCCCTTAACCCTCTGGTGCTCCTCATTTGGGAGTCACAATTGTAATCTTCACAATCAAAAGTGACCGGACACCTGAAATTTAACTTTTTTTTCTCCTTAGTAAAATCAGTGTAATATATTTTTGTTCAATAATATTTTTTATTTTTTATTTTGAGATAATTTCATGGCAGTAGTTAATATTTATGTAATAATTATGAAGAATTTCTGCCCATTGAAAATAATAATAAAAAAATGTTAAATATATGTTTATATGACTTTTCAATGAATGCAGTATTTCATGTTAAAATAGAGTCAATGCCTTTAAAATCCAATTTTTGAAGCCAGATTAGTGCCATCTGGTGGGAGTAAAATAAGAAAAAAACTATTTAATTCCATGGTTTAGCCCATAGATTCCTATATATAGTTCTATATAAAAGGCCTATACATTCTCTAATTGTTTTTAGACATAAATACTTATTTTTATTCAGTTGTGGGTGTGGATATATTTTTAGACATTCTCAAAGACAACTTTTTGTAAAAGTTTAGATTTTTTTTTTTTGTTGTTGATTTGTTGCGTCAGTTTTTGAATGATTTTTACTACAGTCAAACCTGAACACAGAGAAAGCATTTTGTTACACAAAACATTAACATTCTATAAAAATGTAACAGAAATGAACAGAAATGTTTTATCATTGCTTAATCATTCTGGGTTTGATCTGATTTCAACCTCTTATTTCAGTTTTCTGACTCGTTTTGGCTATATGGTTATTGCCATCCCAATTCATTTGAGTGTGTATAATTGTGTATGTGTGTGTGTGTATGTGTGTGTGTGAGTGGATGTGTCTGTTTTGCACTCTTGATGTTTTAGAGTGTAACCCGTTCCTTACTGTCCAATGTTTTACTGCATTGTAGTTGAATTATTGCTTTTATTTTACATATTTGCTGTGTTACAGTCACACCAGTTCATAGGTGTGTGTGTGTGTGTGTGTGTAATTGTGTGTGTACACATGTGTGTGTGAGTGGATGTGTTGGTTTTGCACTCTAGATGTTTTAGAGATTCACCCTGTCATTGCTTTGTACTTTTTTTCTGCATTGTGTCAGATTTTGTCAATTTCCCATTCATTTCCTATGGTCGGTCATTTTTGACCGAAGACCACAAGGTTGATAATTTCTTTTACGACCACTTAGTCTGCTCGAGTCATGCCCTCAATTTTTTTGTGTGTTCACATTAAAATGCCATAAAAGTCACCAAGTTTCGTACCATTCCGATGAAGCTGTGATTTTTACTAAATTCAAAAAAGAAAATGTTTCGGTCAAAAGTGACCGAAGAGCACCAGAGGGTATTCTTCATTGAACGGTGTTCTTCATTGTTTTGATTTGTTTAAAACATGTTCTGCTTTTGTCTTTTCACGTTAGTCCATGTTTCTTCATTACTATGAAGAAACAAATATGGTTTGTTGTCATGTTGTCATACAGCCCCAATGAACACTTATGTGTGTGAGTGTGTTTCTGCTGTGAAGTTGTTAGTTTGTGATTATATTCTCAACAATATTTGTGTCGTAGGAGTGTATGAGCATGTGTGGCCATCGGCGATCCCTGTTTTTATGAGTTATACAATTACACATCCATGAGTGTTGGGAAAGTCCTGTGAAGTTCAGTATATGTGTGTGTGAGTGGGTGTATATCTGGGACGGGCCGTGCTCGTATGCTTCTCTTTGTTGGTAAATCACACACACACACATGGTCGGGTGGGGAGGCAGATTGTGGTTCCAGTGGGGTTTTCTTAAACAGGTTTTTCGTCCGCTCTGCTTTTAAAACTCCTCTCTTAAATTCACCCCATTCTCCACCCTCTCGTCTCTCCTCGCCCCCTCTCTACCTACTACTCTCCTCTCATACCCCAATACTACCCTGATGCAGGCTCCTGATGCTTCTCTACAATCTTTTAGGTTCCATCTGTGAGTCGAGCCTGTTTCCTTCAGTCTTGTATTAAAGGGATGTTTCAAAATATGTTTCAAACTGTGCCCTCTTGATATTAAAGGGGTCATATGATGCGATTTTTGAGAGAGGCGGGGCATAGAGGACCTACAATAATGTACAGTATTTGAAAAATAATGTGTTTTTTGAACATTAAAGCATGTCAACATATTCTGTTACACCAAATACACCAAATAATGATCTTTAAAAAAGCATCATATGACCCCTTTAAGACCTCAGTCATATCATATCATATTTCATTTTACATGGAGGGGGTCATCACATGACCACCTGAATTACCTCTCTTGTTTGGACTCTTTTGCTCATTAAATAAATGAATATTAGTTGCATGTGAATTTCTGCAATGATGTCAGTAAACAAAACCTGTGATTGGTCAGCATCTGCTCCACTAGGTGTCAGTAAGTACAACTGCCATATTTAGTAATGAGCCACATTTAACTTAATAGAGTGTAACTACATTACCCATGATGCTGTATCAGAGAGTCCCAGCCAGCAAATTGTGCCAAACGAGCACTAAGCTTCACCCTCTCTGAATTGAAAGTGGGTCTCCCCACGCTCTCAAAACACTTAAATATTTGAATATATGTTCATATTTTACAATAAAATGTAATTGTTTCTATAAAAATGTGAAACATTTATGGAAAAAAATGCTTCCAGAACCAGTGCCGCTGAAAAAGAGGGTGGCCACTATTATAATCTATTCAAGGCTGTTATAGATCATAATTGAGGAAAAAAAATAAAAAAGTTTGATCACTTACAATGTGTAACATGGCAGAAGTATTTGATTCTAAATGGTCAACAGCAGCACTGACCGATCAAATGTTTTTGCATAATGGCCACTAAACTGTATAGTTCATCATTGTTCAAGGCAACATGCCATCCCTCTTATAACTCATTGCATTGTTGGGGGTTTATTTTGTGACAGTATACTGAATACTAAATGAATACTTTTATTCAGCAAAGAGACATTGAATTTGCTCAAAAGTGACATTAAAACCATTTATAATGTTACAACAGATTTTGATTTCAAATAAATGCTGTTCCTTTGAACATTGTATTCATCAAAGACTCCTTAAAAAAAAAAAAAAAAAATCACGGTTATTACAAAAGTATTAAGCAGCACAACTGTTTCCAACATTGATAATAAAAATGTTTCTTGAGCACAGCATTAGCATATTAGAATGATTTCTGAATGATCATGTGACACTTAAGACTGGTGTAATGATGCTGAAAATTCAGCCTTCACTGGAATAAATTACATTTTAAAATCAACTCAAACTGAAAAAAAAAAACAAAGTTGTTATTAAATTATAATATTTTACACAATGTTATTTTTTTATTTTTTGATCAAATAAATGCAGCCTTGGTCAGCATAAGAAAAAAATTAATAAATAAAAAAAAATAAACCCCAAACTTTTGAATCTTGTGTTGCGCCTGTTATGTCCCTGAAACCAGTCATTTTCATCTGTATATGTATATTTTCATCCAAATTCATGCAGCTTTGTTATGTATTCAACATTTCTTAGTTCATTTAGGCATTTTGGGACAGCTCTTGAAGTTTAACTTCTCCACAAACACAGACGTACAGACAGACACACACACACACACACACACACACACACTCACTCACTCAATCCTCATTGCCAGTGGCGGCAGTGTGGTATCTGAACACAATGCGACAGGGTCGTGTTTAATCTGTGCAGCAAGAAGTGATGAGGCTTTTTGTGTGTGTGTGTGTGTGTGTGTTTGTATATAATGTTTGTCTGTACTGGCATTAGAGCTCCTCACCCCTGCCAAAGCAGATTGGGACAAGAGATAGATTGCTTGGGTTTATTTCTAGTTTGTTTCTTTCTTTTTCTTCTCTATGTCTAGGATCTTGTTCGCTTCTGATCCTTCCAAATTATTTCCTCTTAGATCAGTTTTTATCGTTGAGTCAAGTTTTAAAAGAAGCCAATTAATTGTGACCGAGCCAAAGGCACAGTAACAGGCAGTAGTAGCACATAGAGTGTGTTTGTGTCCGACCTGCCATCATCCATAACATGTCAATATGGGAGAGAGAGTCAGTCAGGGAAAGAGTATAATCTAAGTATAATCTTAAATAGTAGTATAATCTTAAACAGCAAGATGGGCTGGTCATGCAAGACACATGCTTAAGTCTATCTGCAATATGTTTTCGTTTTTATTCTTTGTAAATATGTGCAAGTTGGACAACTTTGACCTTGCGCAATGCATCTCACTGTTTGTATTATTATCTTCCGCCAGGACTGCCATGTTCTTAAGTCTAAAACAACATCAATATTACTGCCCAATATTGATGTTGTTTTATGGCTGACATTGGAAGAAGCTAATATCAGTATTAATTATTTATAAAAATAAAAAAAAATCGTAAAGTTACCAAATAGTTTTAGTAAATATATTTAATTTTAGTTAACAGTAACAAGACTGATATTTAAACAGTTTAAAGTGTCATGAGGAATGATGAGAACTGTTGTCGTTGGATTTTTGTGAACATGTATTGTTATGTATGGATGTGTGTGTGTGTGTGTGTGTGAACAACAGGGTTCATCACAGCATGGCGGTCTGGCAGACTAAACACATTGTGATGAACATCAAAGTGCACAACACACACACACGCGCGCACACACAGTTATCTCATCATAAACAATACCAGCATTGTGGATCCCATGTATCACTCATAATCCAATAAACAACTTTTATCCACACCATCTTTATCTATTTTTCTCACTCTTTCTTTCATTTCCACAGATGGGGCACTCTTGGGATGTACACAAGCACGATCTGTCTCTCTTTCGCCCTATCTTTGCTCCATAGGGGCTTTTGACAGGTATGTTCTTTTCACACTGTCACTCTGATTCTCCTCCGGCGTTCACTACGCTGTTAATTGCTTATGGAAAACAAAAAAGGGCCATCGGAAGATGGGATAAAACACCCTACGCCCACGATTCCCCACGGATTCCGTCTGCATGCCTGCATTAAGCGTTTTAATACATTTAACGGGCCTGAAACATCTCTGTGTTGTCAGAATGGCATGGCTTGGCCTCATCTGCCCATTCTCTCTCTCCCATGTCAGAGTGGCATTATTTAGAGCTTATCTTCTTGACGCACTGCCTGCCGTATTTGTCACGCCGTGCCGTAGCGTATCCCCCCCCTCGAGTTTCTGTAGAAAATTCCGCTGATGACTTTGGCCGATAGAGGAAAGCTCAGGCCTCCGACAGAGGCTGAAAGCTTGTTATCATCATCGTCGCATTGATTGGGATGCAAAGAAATGTCTTCTGAAGGCTTAGCATGCGTGCATTGTTCTGAGAGATTCACGTTGACGGTGTTGTGGTGTTCTGGCCGTTAGCATTATTTTTAGTTTTGAACTTCCTGTTTTTAATGTTTTGATTCATATGGGCTGCACTCCTAGAATCAGATTATCGCAAGTCCTGAACAAAGGATTAATACCGAGGCTAATTTCTAATCCACTTTTCAATTGAATCTGGATCTAGTGAGCAAATAGCTCCTAATGTGATGATGTAAGATTAAAGAAGCAGCATGCAATGGTTCTCATTTTATTAGTGGTGTTTTTTTTAAGGCAAGCATCACTAGTACTATTGCTAATAAGTAAATAAAGTGTTAAAGGAATAGTTAAAAAAAAAAATCCCAAAAACCCTCATGTCATTCCAAATCTGTATGACTTACTTTCTTCTGTGGAACATAAAAGAAAAAAATATGCATAATGTTTCAACTGGTTTTGTCAATGGGGAAGTCAATGAGATCTAAAACAACCCTGGAGTCAATTGACTTTCAATGTATGGTCAAAAAACTTACAGAAAGTCGGTCCTACCCGTGATGACTCCCTGACACATATATGGACAGGAATGGTATCTCAAATCGTCAAAAACTTTCCAAAGTGAGCAAACTTTGATTTTGTTGAGGTGAAATGGTAAAACATGGAACGAAATCCCACAGACTTAAATTTAAGAAGGGATATGAGCCATATCTAGAGATTGAAATATAAAAACTGAAATGTGATTTTTAATGGCAGATGCTGAGATTTAGAAAGAAAGGGTGGCCAATATAATGCTGATACAAACACACACACACACACACTTTAATGATGACAAATTAGGCGTACGCAAAATTGCGAAAATCACATGAACACTTATGTACTCAAAATTTACTAAAAACATTGAAAACATAATCTTAAACTGCTGTTAATCGGCTAAGCTGGCACAATAATCAGCCAAAATCATGACCAAAATTTTCTTGATAATCGGTCTGCCTAAAAACCAACCAACACCTCAGCAACTACATATAAACACAGTAGAAACACATTTGCATCTGCAAAGCAACACATTAAATACCATTCATATCAACAGAACATAGCAACCACATACTCCATTTTTCTTGACAGCGCTCACATTATGATACTTTTGTATGATAGGTTTTTCTTTGTACCACTAAAAAATATAAATAAATAAAAGTCTAAGGAGAGCCACAAAATCAAATTTAGAACTTGAGACTGAAATTGTGTCTATAATGGGTTATAATAGATGCACTATCTATTTAAAGAAGGACCAAAACATATTTAACTGGTACTGTCGACCAAGTGCGATGAATCTAACTTACTGCAAATATCCTGCTTGATCATCGCAAATAAATCACCTACATTATGACATCACAGTGAGCAGACCAGACCAATCAAGTTACTTGTTTTCCAACACTCCAATTTATTCTGCGGTATTTACGGAACACACCCACTCTGTGGCAAATGCATAAAGAAGTGATATAATAACGTTATTTTCAAGCAATAACGGCAACGGACATGGCCGTCATTAAATTGTAATTACTATCACAAACAAACTCTATCGGCTAAAAGCGGAGCATTAGAGGCCTGCGGAAATGGCTGTGAACAGAAAAAAAAGAAAAAAAAACTCATCGGATAGCGCGGCGGCGGCGTAATTCTCCTTCCCCTATTGAATAATGTCATTATCAGCGACTAATGATGATGTGAGGAGAAGCAGTTATGGAATAAACCGATTATGACAGAGAAAAATGATTGAGGAGCCAGGAAGCTCCATTTATATCGTTTCCCTTTTTGCCTTTCCTTGTGTGATGGAATAGTCCTGTCTTTGCTGTCTTTCTTTAGCACGTACACTCCTGCCATCTCTTCTATCTATCTCTGTCTCTCTGTCTCTCTCTCTCTCTGGGTTCTTTTCTTTACCTCTTCTCCTCTCTTTGCAATTAATCGCTGTCACATCCATTGTTGGAGAAGCTACTTTCAAACCATAGCTCATCAAACTACAGGTTAGGCGAATTATAATTTAGTTCAACTACAGTCGAGATAGCCTTTTGAAAAGAAGTTAGCTTCAAGCTACAAATAAAGAAGCTAATATCAAAATACTAACTTGACTGTAGTTGAACTACAGTAATCCAGTGAATTGAGTTTGGATTTATTTAAATTCAGTTCAAAACATGATTCACTAATTAATTGGACTCCCTGTACTTCATTTGACTCCCTGTACTACACCACAATATTACAACTTTTAATGATAAATATTCATACTGAGTTGTTTTCTTTTTACATAAATATTATGAGCACTACACAATATTGAGATATATTGAATCTAATATCACAATATTTATATGGCACAACAAAACAAAGCAAAACAAAACAAAAAACTAAATCTCAGTTACGCCATATACCTTGACAACGACCCACAATACTACCATTGTGACACTTTTGTACCATACTTGCCATACTCTTTGTACCATTCTGTTAATTTTCCTCACACACTCACACACACACACACACACACACACACATACATGTTGTGTTTCCATGTTTTATGACACACACACACACACACTCACTCTCTCTCACACACACACACACACACAATAAATTCCGAATTACTTCCTAAGTAAGGTGCTTGATTACCTCAGGTTTCTTGTCTGTAAAGCTCTGTTTGCAATAAAATCTGACAAAAAATAGCAATGGAACATTTTATGTTGCTAGACTGTTACATGTACTTGTTGGGAAAAGTAACTTGTAACTGTAAAGCTACACTGTTTTAACAACAGCTGAGCTACTGCTATGCTACTATACATTTTGTCAACATAGCAACGCCTCTATTTTTAGTTAGTTAGTTTCTTACACTGGTCACATCTTTCTTCTTATTTTATAAATGTTCGAAAGTGTCATAATGCATTTGATTCTGGTCTCAAATCAGTTGATCGTGAGTGTGTGTGTGTGTGTGTGTTGCGAGTACATTTATGCTCTATAAATGTGTGTAGGTACTGGTTGTGGAAGGGAAGGGCCCGTGGCCCTTATCAGTCTATAACATCTGGCTGTGTGTCAGGTGATGAGATGGGTAGAGAGAGAGAGACAGAGAGAGTAAGACAGACCGCTTTAATGCAATGTGGGGGGATAGAGCGAGAGAGGGGTGGTGTGCAAACAAACAGTGGCTGATATGGTCTATGCTTGTCACAATCATTCAGGACACTCATATATCTTCCCCTCCGCTCCCCGCTTCATCGGCCCTCTGCCTCTCTCCCTCCCTTTTTAATCTCGTTCCCCCTCTCTCTTCCTCCATCTCCCCTTCTCTCACTTTCTGTCTTCCTTTCTCGCCATCTCTGCTTCCTTCCTGTTGTCTTCTGTTGGATTCGCTTCTTTCAGGCCTGTATTTTGGTGTGCATCTTATTTTGTGCACTTGAATAGAACATGTGGAGCCACAACTGGGGTTTTGTGGCCCTTATTATGTCTTGTGTTAGTTCATAGCTCAATATGGCACTGTATTCCAAATAACTGACATAATTAACTTTTAGCAGATGCACACACAATAACAGTTTTAAGTTAATGTAGTATTATAGAGATATGTACGTTTATAGAAGTATAGAAGTTAATTGTGGCAGTTCATGACAGTTTTCAACTTACAGTACATAAATGATGTGAGCGCTACACTCTTAAAAATAAAGGTGCTTCAAAAGGTTCTTCACAGCGATGCCATAGAAGAACCATTTTTGGTTCCACAAAGAACCATTCAGTCAAAGGTTCTTTAAAGAACCATCTCTTTCTTACCTTTTTGTAATCTGAAGAACCTTTTTTCACAACAAAGAACCTTTTGTGAAACAGAAAGGTTCTTCAGATGTTAAAGGTTCTTTATGGAACCATTTAGACAAAAAGGTTCTTCTATGGCATTGTGAAGCACCTTTATTTTTAAGAGTGTACTTTGTAGATAACTATTGCTGAGTATTTATTTATATGTTCGTTCGTTCATTCGTTTGTTCGTTCGTTTGTTCGTTCATTCATTTATTCAAAACAAATAAAATAAAATAAAAAATCTCATTTAGGGTGATGCCATTTGAACATATTTACATGAAATACCACCTATAAAAACTAGAATGCTCCATAATTGTTGTTACGGAGTAGAAAATGATGAACAGCAGCATTTAACAAAATATGACATTATTCTGAATTATTATTATAAATTAATATTCTATTTATTTATATAATAATAATGTTTATTATTCACTCCTATTAGTAGTAATAGTAGTAGTAGTAGTAAGTATATTAATGTAAACAAAGCAATATAAAATGGGAGTCAAATGAATCAGTGAATCATTTTCTGATCCATTTCATCTAATTGAACCTTCCTAACCTGATTCACTAAATGTAATCAGACTTCAAATGCTTGACATTAGTGGACAGCTTTATCTCCACCAATGTTTTTCTTTTGAATTGCCAGAAACATGTGTTTTTTGTTTTTGTTTTTTGTCTGGAGACTGGTGTAGTTATGGCATCTACCAGTTGGGCTTAACTGGCTAATGCTTACCAGCCAAAACGTTATGCCAACTAGCAATAGCAAGTAGCAAGCTGCTAGCAAATAGCAAGTTTGCCAGTTAGCGATTTAGTCTAAAGACGATTCAAAATGTCCCGATCCACCTTCACGTTATATAATACAACCACCCGTGTGGTACTATAGCTGTGAGCACCACATGAAACAAGCGTAGCAAATGTGTTTTCATCTGTACATATCCAAACGGCTGGATTCCATCTGCAAACTAATCTTGTTACAGACCCTACTGAATTTCTGCTCTTTGAAAAAGAAGGAATATACTGAAGAGGACACAGTTGTGTTCAAGGCATTTCACTCCTGAATGCCTATTGATTGATTGATTGATTGAACATCCTGTTTCACATAGAAATACACACATACATATTATGGAAGTGACAATTAAAGAAACTCATATCCTTGTTCTATCACTTAATCCGAAGTTTCACGATAACAGATCATGATAAACTGGATAAAGTCATGAAATCAATAGAGAACTTCACGACATCAGCACATTTGCAGAACAACGTGAGATTGTGCCACGGACTAGTAAATACATACGGAGAAAGCGCTCGCAATCAGAAATCTCGAACAATCAGAAAACAAGCAGTCAGTTTACATTTCTCACTGAGGGAAACCCAGATAGAATAAATCTTGAATAGACAAAAAAAAAAAAAAGCGGTAGTGGTAAGTAAATCAATATGGCATATTCTTGCGTTTGACCCAGTCCGCGTTGAGGGCTTTCTGGGCCTGAAGCTTAAATATCCACTAATGGAAGCTTGTGTAGATTTAATCACGCCTGTAATTGAAGTTAACTTTGAAGCTCTCAGTCTTGAGGAATATTTAAAGACAGGAGAGAGGGACTGAAACTCAATATGGCGCACCGGAGACCCGGCTATTCATCATGCATCAATAATAAATGAACGCTCCTCGCATAATTCTGCTCACGGTGTTTCTTTTTGTTTTGAATATTTCTATCTCCTGCATGCTTCATGTTCTTGTGGTAGATATGCCATTCAGTCCCATTCAATTTTAGTTCTGTTGCACCATTGATAAGACAGATCAGTCTCAAAGCAACTTTACAAAGATCGGTGCTTTGAAAGTCCCAGAGACAAAACACAATTTATGTGGTATAGATGTGAACATGTATGTATATCAGGGTTTGGACAGTGCTGATGTTAAAAAAAGAGGGCCTATACCTGGGCATTATGCTCTCTCTTTGATGCAGTGATGTATACTAGACCAGGGGTCCATGGACTGCAGGATCTGCAAAAATGAATGAATGAATATATCAAAACTGAGTAGTTTTAGTCCTGTTATGTGTTTTCTAGGGTGTTCTGTGGTGTTTTTGAGGGTATTATTGGTGGTTGCTTACCTACCCCAAGCCTCTATGATACTCTGCTTCCTAGATACTGTAGGATTCAGTTGAATGTGTCATTTAGCATAACATTTATTTATAAACAATTCATATTAAATGCATTCTGCTTCTGTTTCATAACAAGGTAATAATGGTGGTATTTTGGCGCAATTTTGTTGCAAAGTTATATATGTTTTTTTTTAAATGCAGGAACTATGGAAGCTCATAAAAATGCTTGGGTAAATCATAAAGATTATAATATAAAAATTCGAAATTATGACATGTTAAGACAAAATTGTGAGGAAAAAAAATTAGATAAAAATTCAAAATTATGATATGTCATAATTACACCATAGTATATTGAAAATTATGACTTAATGATAATTCTGACATAAAAGGTCAAAAGTTGAAACTATGACATATGAGATATACAGGTGCATCTCAATAAATTAGAATGTCGTGGAAAAGTTCATTTATTTC
>NW_015640446.1:489354-495619 GCF_001515625.1 Sinocyclocheilus rhinocerous | reverse complement strand
TTTTGGTCTTATGAAGTATTCTAATTTGTTTAGATAGTGAATTGGTGGGTTTTTGTTAAATGTGAGCCAAAATCATTACAATTAAAAGAACCAAAGACTTAAACTACTTCAGTCTGTGTGCATTGAATTTATTTAATACACGAGTTTCACAATTTGAGTTGAATTACTGAAATAAATGAACTTTTCCACGACATTCTAATTTATCGAGATGCACCTGTATATGAAGATAAAGTCAAAATTACGAGATAAAAAGTCAAAATTTTACATAAGTTGTAATTATGACAAAAGGTCAAAAATCGGACATAAAAAGTTGACAAGTCGACATTACAGTAAGAGAAAAGTTGAAATTGACAAATTTGAAAATTGAAAGTCAACTTTTTATGTCATAATTATGTTTTTTATGTTATAGCTATGACTTACCTAATAATGTTGGCTTTTTATGTCATAATTATGTTTTTTATGTTATAGCTATGACTTACCTAATAATGTTGGCTTTTTATGTCATAATTATGTTTTTTATGTTATAGCTATGACTTACCTAATAATGTTGGCTTTTTATGTCATAATTATGTTTTTTATGTTATAGCTATGACTTACCTAATAATGTTGGCTTTTTATGTCATAATTATGTTTTTTATGTTATAGCTATGACTTACCTAATAATGTTGGCTTTTTATGTCATAATTATGTTTTTTATGTTATAGCTATGACTTACCTAATAATGTTGGCTTTTTATGTCATAATTATGTTTTTTATGTTATAGCTATGACTTACCTAATAATGTTGGCTTTTTATGTCATAATGATTTTTTATCTAATAATTTATACTTTTTGTTTAGTTTCTCACAATTTTGACTTTTCTATCATAATTTTGATTTACCATAGCATGATTGTTTTTTTTTCTTATGTGGCAGAAATGGTCTTTTATAGCTATCAGACTTCAAAAGACTTTTAAAATCGCATATAATTGTTGTATTAAAGAATTTGACGTTATTGTAGCCTAAGTTGTTGACTAAAATGCAATCTTGCCAAATTATTGAGCAATGACATAACTCTAATGACATGTTTGCTCCTTAGCACTGTTTAGTGTTAGCAGCGCGACTATGTTAGCTCGGTTAGCTCTGTTTACGGTATTAGCAGCAAGTGATTGATGGCGCAGGCCGTTGCGGAGCGCGGCGTGAGTTGTAGAGGCTCCTGATATGGACGCCTCAGATGCTCTGAGATCTCCTGTATGTCAGATCCTGATAACGCTTTACTGAGCGTGCTACACTCAGGACTGCAGCCGCCCGCTGGCCATCTGCAGCCAATTCACCATTTTATTACCAACAACACAGCGTTTTCGCTCCGACCTGCTGCGAATGCCCTTTCGACGTTCGTGGGGTTCCATCACGGATTTCGCTGTAATGATTTGGAATGTGTTAGAAGACTGGCTTGTGGTCAGTCGGTGAACTCGAGGAAGTGGTCAGCAGTGCTAATGAATGTTTCGTGATAATACCAGAAGAAAAAATGGACCATTCCGCCCATCCCCGGCCGCTGTCTCCTGTTTCAGCGCATCGATGAATTACCCCTCTCCACAACTCTCTCTTTACTTATCAGCTTTCTCTCCCCCCCTCACTCGTTCTTTTATCAGTTCGTTTTATCTCTTCTATCTGTGCCATTTCTCTCTCTCACCCATGCACCGCTTGCTGCTGTGATGTCATGGGACTGTCTGTCGCCGGGCCGACGGCTAGGTTGCCGTGGCACTGCTTTCCTCCCCTCCATCACTCTGACTTTCTCCCTTTAGATCAGATTGACGCTGGTGACTCACTAGGCATCCATTCGAGAAGAAGTACTGTACTGTACACACACAAACACACACTCAGCGGCCAAAAATGCAGTGACGCCTGCGATGTCACGCCTCATTTAGCCATCAGGCCTCGATCAGAGACGTACAACACGACTGGCACATTCCAATCAGTCAAAAGTACAAGCGGACGCAGACATCTGATCAATTCGTAACAATGCAAGCCGATTCCACACATACCGCAAACACTTTCACTCAAACCCACTCACTTTGTGTGTTTTGACTGACTCCAAGGTCCCAGTCGGCCTCTCGAATTCTTTACGCATGTCTTTATTTCCGCAGCTTAAGCGTTCTCGACTGTGTGATCTATGGTGTTGCTTTAAAAAAAAAAAAACCTTAGTGTATTCACTGCTCATCGCCATTCTCACTTTAAATAGGAACACACTTGAGCCTCTCTTCTGGGCTTTTAAGAATAAATGAATGCATTTGTCTGGATTTTTGTGAAGTACTTTTAAAAGAGGATTCTGCTCTTGGTGAGTAAATCATGGGCTAATTTAAATTTTTGGGTGAACTATCCCTTTAAAGTCATTACGGTGTCAAGCATCGTAAAGCACTGAATATACACTACAAAAAGTACCTTTAAAGGTCAATATTTATTTTGATTTCAGATTTTCTTGAAAAAAAAAAAAAAAAGATCCTTAGCCGAGAACATCTCTGAGATACAGTGCACAATGCTTCTGTATTCATTTATTCTTATCTTTTAGAAGACATATACCTATCCATTTTACAAACATTTTCTAGCTCCAAGGCTTAGAGAATGGATCCAGATCCAGAAAAGTTGGATAGTTGGTGTGTAATTATTATGATATTAAAAAACGTAGAGTAGTACATTTTAGGAGAACATTTGGGTGGTGTTGCCTATGTTAAAGTTGTGGGTATAGTTTCCAGGGTGTTGCTTGGTGGTTACTACATTGACCCTGTGATAAACGACCACATCCAAGTCTCTATGATATTTTGGTATTTCATGGATTAACAGTTGGACAGTTTGAGTCTAGGAGAACAGTACATATGTATTTGTTAGATAATTAAGCCCCCCCCCCATCATGTTATGATTAATGACATTCTCATTGATGTTTGTGTAATATTTACTAAAGTCTTAGTTGGAAAACCAAGTTTTCTTTTTAAGCAAGTGTACCTTAAAATCTGAAACTAATTTATGCTGAAAAAGGAAATAAATAAATAATAATAATAATAACAATACACTATGTATATGGTGTACTTTCAAGATCCAGATTTACTCTGGACATCAAGCAACTCATTTTCTTAAATGTTTTTATGTCAAACTTCCACAAAGCATATTATTAATGTATAATGTATGTCTAAGAATACATATAACATAAATATATAATAGGATAAGAACACTAATATCCCTAAAATAAGATCCTTCAATTGTGTAACACAATGGGTCTTGTTTTCAAAATATTTATCTGAAATACTTTTTTAATTATTATTATTATTTATTAAATTTATTTTTAACGTACGCATCCTCAAATAGTTTTTCCCCTTTTCTTTTCTTTTTTAAGGATAAATTAATATACAGTTAGTGCTTTTTTTTCTTTTCTTTTTTTAAGGATGTTAAGGATGATATCCTCCTGAGAACCAGAAATAAAAAGCTTTGTGAATTTAGTATTTTTTCATGTCATTACATTGTTTAGAGCATAAGAAAAAAATTAAATTTTTGAAAAATGATATTTTATTCATAAGTTATGCTATGTCCTCTGTAGAGGACACCAGGACTCAGTTTTTCTAAAAAATAAAATGACAAGAGTAGACATGAAAAGGCAAAAACAATGGGAATTTTTTTTAAATCACCAATCAATTTTTAGGTTTCAGGATTTTTTTATAACTAACTTTGTTTAAGGATGGTTCTCAACTATGTTATAAAATATATAACAAAATGATTTGATATACCATTTTGCTTTATGCAATATGTGTGTAAAAATTCCATAAACTGGTTTTCCCATTAAGCACAATGTTATCTATACACTGTATCTAATTTGCATATTAAAGTGCTGTTGGGACAGCATGTTGAAAAAAGAAGTGTAATAATGGGAGTAGTAATTGGCCAGATTTTCATAATAATATCTAATATTTCATAAGAATATTGATATGTAATTTGTTTTCCTATTCAATTCTTTTGTCTCCCAAAATGTGTAATAAACATGCTTTAAGTCCTGGTGTCCTCTACAGCGGACATGTATGAAATCAATGTCCTGTTTCGTAACGGTCATATTTTGATTTAAAACCCCATATCATTTTCCTGAGATGTTGATTTATGACAAACAATTTGAAAATTAATCAGATTTAAATTATAATTACAAAATATTATCATATTTCCATAAGGATGTACAATTTTATCATTAAATTAATGTCAGCTATTTTTAAAGACCAAGGAGAGGGAGTGGTCATGGTGAAACATCCAATCATTTGGTATCTCTGGAAAGCCCTGAATGTGTTCTGTACAGGATATCCAGACTTAAAACTGTGACATGTGAGGTCTCAGAGAGATTCACTAAAATATAATGTCCACTACAGAGGCAAAAACTCCATAGCTGGGTCTCAGGAGGATATAGTGGAAGCAATATCTCTCTAAGCAATATACTCTAAGCAAAATACAGATTAAGAAAAATATTTTTGCATTGATCATTGTAATATGGGTCATATTTTACTATTTGCATTTATCATTGTTGTTATTTATTTATTTTTCAAAACTGTACCTGACTCTATCAGGATAGTCCTGTGGCCCATTTGTAGGTTGTGACCTACAAGTTGAGAACCACTTTCATTTACTTTTCTTTATTTAACACTGATCATCCAAAATTCACTTTCCCCCTTCTGTCTGAGATGATCTAATTGATATAATGAATTGGATTATCTAATCGCAGAGATCAGGGCGGATCCCCTACCCAGCTTTTATCTGTACACGGCTTCCTGAGCTGCTTACTTACCACCTGCAAAGCATCATAGGGTACGGAGGCAGCTTTCTCTTACTTGACACAAATCGTAACGGGTGATGTCCCTCCTCAACCCACATACTTCAATTTACAATTCCCAGTGAAAATGTAGTGACAAGTTTCTTTTTCTCCGTAATTAATTTGTTAATAATGGTCAGGGTTTACACTCTGACAAGAAAAAATAAATAAATAAATAAATAAATAAATACAAATCAAAGAGGCAGCTGAAAGATGTTGTAATATTTTTATTTTTATTTTTCATTGTTAAAAAAAGTAATGGAATTACTATTTCCCACTAGACAGATGTCTTTGTAGCAATAAATAATAATAATAGTAATAATAATAATAATATTATTATTAATAATAATAATATTATTAATATTAATAATAATAATAATAAGTATTATTACATGGTATCCTGATTATTTTTTTCAGAAGGTTAAAGACTGTTATCTGTTGTGAACTGTTTGTTGGGTTGAGAAACACTGCCATCCAGTGGAATTTAGATAAAATACACTTTTTTTTAACAAGTTTTTCCAACAATTTTCAAGGCCCTCCAGAGGAAGCGAGCTAACACATATGGATTTATTTTATTCATTTTAAATGAATTATTTATTTGAGAAAGGAATAAACTAACACTTATTGCTGTTATGAAAATAATTGTATGTATTTTAAATCCTATTTACAGGTGAATTGCTCAGGTGTGAGCATGCTCAGGTGTGTTTGATTAGGGTTAGAGCAAAACTCTGCAGGAAAGAGGATCTCTTGGGCCAGATTTGCCATGTGATCATCAGTAAACGGCAACATTGTATAAGTAATAGCCTAATAAGAGCTTGTTAGTGAGGGGATTAAGTTGCTCAAATCAACCCTTCGAGTAGTTTCTTCCTCCTGCACTCCTCCGCCTGGAATTCGTCGAATATCTTATTTTTGTTTGTTTGTTTTGTTTTGGAATTCGTCGAATATCGGCGTTTCATGATTCTTCCTGAAGACGACAGAGACTACGCGGGAAATACTCCTGCACTCCTCCGCCTGGAATTCGTCGAATATCTTATTTTTGTTTGTTTGTTTTGTTTTGTTTTGGAATTCGTCGAATATCGGCGTTTCATGATTCTCCCTGAAGACGACAGAGACTACGCGGGAAATGAGGTGCAGTGAGATTTGAGGTATTTTTCTTATTATATAAGTTTAAGTGCAAGCTGGTAATTTTTCAGCTTTTTCTGAATGCTTTATTGGAAAAATGTGTGGATAGTGGATTGCTGCCAACTGCTAAGCATGCATCCTCAAAGGAAATTGGTAAAGGCTCCAGTGCATATTTGTGTTTGCGCTCTGGAGAGCGTCACACGTTTTTATTAACAACGTGTTTCTGTAGCGCTGAGCAATGTAGCCAATCACAGAAATATCTGTTGATTTCTTGAACACCTCAGATTGGCCATTCAGTTCAGTCATCGTTCCAAAGGGTCTTTTTTTTT
>NW_015640446.1:445555-489335 GCF_001515625.1 Sinocyclocheilus rhinocerous | reverse complement strand
AACTCGCGGTAAATCCTGTCCAGCCAGCATCAGTCTGACGCAGAAGCAGCAGGTTTTTTTTTTTTTTTTTTTTTTTGCACGCTCTCATTGTAACAAGGTGTGTAGACGATGCAAATAAAAGTTCATTGTGAAGCGTGGCTTCATTGATTATAACGGAACGTTGTGAGATCGCGATGAACTGAGGTGAAAGAGCTTTTTTAGTGATTCTAAAGGAAGCCCTGTTTATGCTTTCTAGGTAACATATAATCCATTCAGAATTTGAATAAAAGTATTGTTTTTCATGCTGCATGGCCACATACCCTGTACATGCAGCAGAGTTTCGGGATTGACATAAATCCTTCATATAAATGTGGGATTCACTTTCAAAATCGCAATGACTAACATAATGACTATATAGCAATGGATGGAATTGGGAGAAAAATATTAATTGTCAAAATAGATGTGCATTAAGCAATGTAAATGTAGACTAATAGCTTAGATTAATAGAAAATATAGAATTTTCATATCAAAATGTTTTTGAAATGCGGTTGCAGTTATTTATAAAAGTAATAACTACTAAATCTTAAAATTCTCTTGCTGTGCATTGCTATTCTTGTGGTGAAAACAACAAGACCCGCCGTGGAAATTCTCACTCTAAGTTGAACTCAAAAGTTGGCATCCCTGGTGGATTGTTTACCTGATGTATTCTTTAAAATTTGATGGCATTTAAACATACAATTTAAAAACTGGATTAACTAAAAAAAAAAAAAAAGGAAATAAAAAGGAACATTAGTAAATGTATATAAGTAAATCACATTTCAAATAGCCAATGAATATAATTTAAAATGTATTTAATTTCTAACTTTTAACTTTTTTTTTAATCATGTTCACAAGTAAACATGCTATGCTATTCTCATGACCAACCATATATGACTCCGTTCATCTTGATATATCCCCTCTATTATCTGACATTATCCCCTTTATTAGCTATTTTTACTCACACATATGCACAATGGAACTGGTGTCAAAAAAAAAATGTGATGCTGCATCCAAGCCGCTAGATGTCAGTACAAGACTAATGTTGTATAAACCTGTAAGATATTACTAAATACTTTCCAGCTTTTGCATTATTTTTCAGTGTCTGATATGAGTAATGTCACATACATACATAGATTAAATATAGATTCAGTATATATATATATTTACTCTAACTTAAATACTGAATGTTAGAAATGCACTTGAGTATCAAATAATAGTGGGAGTGTATTTGAGTACAGATGATACCATCCACAATGCACTTTAAATCGCCCAATGCACCCAATTCAGTTTGTGTGTGTATATATACACACACACACTGAATTGGGTGCATTGGATTATTTAAATGTGTATATATTACAAACAAAATAAACATCAAAATACATATCTGGGTGAAAGCACCATAACAGACCATTACCCTTGATGAACTGCAACCAGTTTTATTGTTGAATAAATGAATGCGACATTAATAATTTGATTATTACTGTAAAGAACAGCTTAAAATGTGTAATTAATGGCATGATTGAGCAGAAGAGAAAACTGTGCTTGTCTTTTTTTTTTTTTTTGATTGCCAATATTATAATAGCTGTAACAACTAATGTGAAATACAATGTGCACTGTTTTTCTGCTGTCCTATGTATTAAAATGCATTGCAATTTATTTTATGACAATTATCACATTTTTGTTTTTCATTTCACCAAATAGTATTTCTTATATATGAATTATTTTATTAATTTTATTTTAAATAATATACCAAAATACACCAACCCTGTATAGAGTGCCAATCATGTCAGTGAATGCAAATGTCAACCTGTACAGAAATAAGGTGAATAATGACACTCCAGATCATAACACTGATTTTCCATTTTTGGGACTAGCCAATCCATCATTCAAGACCACAGCCTGTTTGGGTGCAAACTGCTTTGCCCCCCTGCCTTCTGAGAAGTGGAGCCACACTCCACTCAAACATTACATTACATATTAATGTATACTTTTTTTATTTTATATTTACACACTATTATTGTTTCTACAGATTCCTAATTCTATTTCTAGTATTATATAGTTGTTTGAGAATCTAGCCAACACCTATTCAAACCCTAACACTTTTCAAAACAATATAAAATGCAAATAATAATAATAATAATAATAATAATAATAATAAAAAATGACAAGGGGCATGCACATTAAAAGTGGTCCAAGTGTCTCAAACCATGTAGCCTTGTGTATGGAACAGACAAAAGAAGTTGACATGGAAGCCATAGTTATCAGTGAATACAAACTTTTGGTCTAGCACACAAATACAATGAGCTACTTTAGTAGTGCTTTGTCATTTTTAGTTCTTCTTTAAATAATTTAAAAACATCTATTTAGATTTTGGGTTCTGATGCACTTGCAATTTGATTGTTTACTTTATCTGGAAACCTGCTGAAACATGCTGCTTTGTAAACAAAGGCTTGCATGAAGTGCTAATTGTGTCTGGCATCAAACATTGGCAGTCAGACTAATGTAATTGTGATTCACCTTTGCAGCTGTTTTTGTAGACCAATATGCTGCAACTTTGCTTCTGAAAAGCATGGCTGACACCTAATGATTTTAATGATCTACACTGGTTGACTATTAGCATTTCCTATTTTTTCAATAAACCACATGATAGTTAGTACCAGTCATGATGGGCTGCAAGCCTGTTTTGATAAGGTCGTGGACAGAAGGAACACAAATAAAACTTGGTAAACTTAAATAACTAATTAACTAACCATATCATTTTATTTATAATAACAAAATAAATGGACAAAGATTTACACTATAACATGAAAATGTCATTTGTTGTTGAGTCAAAGGTTTTGTTTTGAATCAAACTTTATGGTATTTCTATTATAATATGCTATTATAATCTGTTACTTGTAAGAATCATGCCATTGTTGTGATATGTCCTTATCCTTAAGCTATGGACAAAACTACAGATTAATTTATGAGAGGAGAATACGCATGAGACTAAACATGGTCTGTGCCAAACACAAAGTGTTTTGTGTAGTCAATTATGGCTGCCAAGAGCATTACTCCATGAAATCCAAAACATTTAGAAACTGAACACTCTATACAGTATGTGCAGTTTAACCTTTGCTTGTTTGGGTTGAGAAATGGTGGCTTAAATTCTTAAACTCTCAGTCTGTTCCAACCATCATAAATTATACATTTGTAGGGTCAACACTCATGGCAGCTATACTGTTGTCTTTCCAAACAAAAGTGCCAAAAACATAATTGCTTAAAAGGCCCTTTAAAATGAATGTTTTATACCAGTTTGAGTTTTAAAAATAGAAATAATGAGCCTGGTAGTGTTGGTCTTTGATCTCCTCATGAAGCCAACACTCAGGAACTCTCCCAAAACAGATGCCATGCAACAAAACAATACATTTTCTAATCTGAAGAGAAGATCTCTAAAAAAAACAATTTGCTCAACTGTCCCTTGACCCATTCTTAAGTCCCCCTTCTTCCCTCCTGGGCATATAGCCCGGGTCACTGAAAGTTGGTTAAGAACTCAAGTTACTATACTCGCATATTGTGGTTTTTATATCTTAATTTATGATTTTAACATTTTCATGTTTAGTATAATTTAAAATGTCTCCTTGCGATTGGTAAAATGGACTCTCAGAAGAATTCTGTTCTGCTGCTGAGGGGTGTCTCACTCAGGGTCTGTGAATATGTTTTACTTTCTCCAGCCAGGTGTGACCCTCGGGTCCCGAGATCCTGACAAACCAAAAGGTCTTTTATGTTTTTACAACTGATTGGAAAATGTCTTTGTTCTGGTCTGGTTATATAAGGAAAGTGGCAATACATTAATTTGGGATTCTGTAACCAGAAAACCCCGCATGTAAATGATAACTGTTTGTGTGGAGCAGCATTTACCGTGAAGGAGCCGTTCTGAGATGCACATAACCTACAGTCATAATAATAAAAAATAAAGCGCATATTAAACCCACAGCGCATGTATTTATTTAAGTCACAACCTTTGTGAATTCATAATAGCATTATGCTTTATTATGATTTTTTTATTGTTTTAATATTTTGTGCAGCCTTAGAAAAAATGTCTAATAATGCTTTTCATGGATTCTTATCCTTGGAATGCGCCACTTCCGGTATTTTGCAGGTTAACAGACACAGGAAAAATGCAATTGAGGATTTTTTTTATAATCGAGTACTCCAATTTAATCAAGGAATCATGACAGCCCTAGACTATTGTTTTTTTTTTTTATACCTACAACCTTTACACTTGTCGAGAAGTGTTGCAAAGTTCAGACTGGAGTCAGTGTTGCATTATAGCCTCACATAATTTAGCTGTGAACCACTAAATGTTCTGGTTTTGGGCCTCCTGTGGCGATAGATCATAAACAACATTAATCCTCTGTTAAGCAAATTAATACATGTCATGGATTAAACAGTGTTTTGAAAGAAAAGCACAAAGACTTTTCACAATTTGGGAATCAACCATTGAAGCAGGTGCCTTTCACGTAAAGCGGAACATTAATTGCATGACAGCACATTAAGTCAAGGGCAGCCCCCATGGAGCAAAGTAACTGGAGTTAAGTGGTTTACTGAAAAACAAAAGAGCCAAGTTGACAAATTTCTTTTGTTTGCAAGAGATACATTTTATAAACCGCCTCCCCTTTTATCAGTCCTTTGCAAATGTTCTGTACACATTTTTTTTTTTCTTGAGTGAAACAGGATACTTAGTGAGGGGGAAAATTGTGAGATGTACCTTTTATTTGTCCAAATGTAGAGTAGGAATTTATTCATTGGATCTTGAAAAGTGCTATCTACTGTTTATAACAGGATAAAAAAAGAGGGCATTTTCAGAGATGGAGCCATTACATTTTGTTCAAAGATTGTGAAGACAAAAATTTTTTTTTCCCCTTTATGTAACAAGCACAGTAAGATGAATCATGCATAGTAAGGAATATGCATTAATAAAGTAGATAAAATCATAATGAAATCAATTCTTTCATTTCTTAGTTTAGTTGTTAACCGCAGCTCCACAATGGCACTTATGCGTTCATTAGAGACAGACATATACTATTTGTTGCCAATTCCACACATACAGAACAGTACAACAACAAAATTATATGAATCAGTATCCTATTGAGTCTCTGTTGCATGGCAGAAAAATCAATCAATCAATCAGGGATCGGATCATAACACTTGGAATCGGATTGATTTGTGAGTTGTCTAAAGATTCCCACCCCTAATCCTAAGGAATTTAATTATTCTTGTCGCATAGTAGTTTGACATAAGGCTGGAGTGCACTACACAACTTCTAAAATCTGAAATGGTTTTAAAACATTAGGCATCATACACTTACCTACTTTGAAAATAGTCACAGAAGAAAAACTGGCCATCATACACTAAACAACTGAGGATCACACACTATTAGAATTGAAAGTTGATCCGATCCCAGCAAACTTATGCAGAAATGTGTGCCTTGTTGCTAGGAGATGCATAACAAATTAAACCATATGTGTTCTAAAATTGACTGAAAATGTCAAACAAGTTTGATATCCTCCGAATGGATGAAAGCATAATCTGAAGCTAAAAAAATTTAAGTTTTTGACCATCATACACTACGTGATTTTCTATTAAATCTTTCAACTCAAATATGCAGACTTGCTCCAACTTTTGGCAACAAGTGTCCGCTTCTCCAGACTGTTCTAAAGATTCCCACCCCTAATCCTAAGGAATTTAATTATTCTTGTCGCATAGTAGTTTGACATAAGGCTGGAGTGCACTACACAACTTCTAAAATCTGAAATGGTTTTAAAACATTAGGCATCATACACTTACCTACTTTGAAAATAGTCACAGAAGAAAAACTGGCCATCATACACTAAACAACTGAGGATCACACACTATTAGAATTGAAAGTTGATCCGATCCCAGCAAACTTATGCAGAAATGTGTGCCTTGTTGCTAGGAGATGCATAACAAATTAAACCATATGTGTTCTAAAATTGACTGAAAATGTCAAACAAGTTTGATATCCTCCGAATGGATGAAAGCATAATCTGAAGCTAAAAAAATTTAAGTTTTTGACCATCATACACTACGTGATTTTTCTATTAAATCTTTCAACTCAAATATGCAGACTTGCTCCAACTTTTGGCAACAAGTGTCAGCTTCTCCAGACTGTAAACCGGGGCAAAAATTGTGTGATGAATTCCAGCCTTTACTGTACAATGGAATTTATTTTCAAAGCCTTAAACAAAAACTTGTTACAGAACGGTTAAGAGAAAAAGTGGGAATTTAATGTCAACGTTGTACAAGGTCTGTGAACTGTGGATTGAGTACCAAGACACTAAAGCATAATGAGATTACCTATTTCATTCCCTCTCATGCTTCCCTGTAGCACCCCTACTTGGGAGTTCAGAACCTCAATGCCTCACTGTCATCATCTAAACTAACCTTTTCAATGGCAATGTGTCAAGAAGATTTGTTTTGAATGAGAGTTGGCCAAAAGGTCAGATACTTGATGACATCTGTGTGAATACACCTTAACAGCCACAGGTACTAATCCAGTGCAACAGAAATAAAGCACCATTATAAGATATTGAAAACCTGCCTCTCCCGTCTCATGATGTTATGCAGATATGTAATTCCAAACCAATGACTCCATGAATACACCTCATAACTCTGCCTCACAACTTGAAATGAAGAATGAATCTGGGCAGGAAAATAGGTGTAGTATTTGAGCAGCTAAACCTCTCTGCCCACATCAAAATAACTTCCTGGGCATGCAGATTCATGCTTTAAAATGTAATAAATAAATAAAAAGCAAATAAAAAAATTAAACATAACAATAAATAAATTAAATGCTGGTGGAAGCATCTCAATGTTCAACATCCACACTCACTGTTGTACAGTAGAGGAACAATCTTCCAACCTCTACGTGATCTGCTGTGACCGTTATCATTTATAACATTAAACAATTAAATTATAAAACTGTCAATAGAATGGGCTAAAGATGTTTCCTTGCTACATTCTCACTTGCAACATTTGTTAATTTATCAGAAATTCCTTATAAATCATAGGTCTTCAACCCTGCTCCTGGGGACCCACTGTCCTGCTTCAGCGCACCTGGCCTGTGACTTTACAAGTGATCCTGAACACCTTGATCATCTGGTTCAGGTGTGTTTGATTAGGGTTGGAGCTGAACTCTGCAGGACAGTGGGTCCCCAGGAGCAGGGTTGAAGATCTATGATTTATAAGGAATTTCTGATAAATGAACAAATGTTGCAAGTGAGAATGTAGCAAGGAAACCTCTTTAGTCCATTCTATTGACAGTTTTATAATTTAAACATGGTACTACTGTATTTAGCATCACACTTGCCAAATCATTGTGACATTCCAACCACTAGATGTCAGTATATCATAAAAAATGTCCCTACAGCATAATTATATGGTTTCTTTTCATTAGCGGACCTCTGATCGTTTGAACTCAAATTAAATTTAAAATTCAAATCAGTCTGAATCCATTGAACCTCTTACCAGCTCAGCTGAACTGGTGGATCATGTAGATTTAATAAGGGCTCATTTCCTTATACCCAATTCAATTTTTTTAATGAGCAAAAAGGTAACAGTGTCCTAATGAGGACATTTTCATCCAAAAAAATAATAAAAATCAGGATTTGACTATGGCAACCGGTGGCTATCGGAAAATCCACTCCTAAAGTGATATTGATTTTGTCTTTATTGATTCACTACCCCATTCTCCTGCAGCCATGCTAAAATCTCTCCAGCTCAGTGCAACAATTCAACAGCCTGCGTTTGATTGTTCAACACCTTGGCAAGAGTTGAGGTCAGGGAAGATGGTTGAGGAGGGAGGAAAAGCCCGAGTGAGAGAAAGGGGACATGGGAGGAGGAAATGAGGAAAGTCTGAGGAGCATTAATGAGCACATGCTCTTCAAAGCTATCTGCTCCTTTGAGACCTTCCTTAGGCCTGCTCCCTGTGGCATGTAAGTGTGTGTACAGATGCACACACACACACAGTAAGAATGTCTTTAATAAGTGAGCCATTGATCCGACTCCCACCACCAGGCAATTAAGAGTCCAAAATCTCTAATAAGCTCCAATTGGCTGGCCGGCAATTACTGTGGCAATGGCTGGAAGAGTGAGCATGAGGCTGCTAGACTGATTGGTTTCACTGGCCCTAATGCGATTGCGGTTCGTACCTTGCCGACCACTCCACAGGTGAGCCAAGTTTGAGTAGTAATGGGCGCCCGGCTACAGATATATCTCTGCAAGGCCTGATTGCACCCTGCTGTCAATAAACATTCGCACCTTTAATGGGGACGAAGACTGTGTGTGTGTGTGGGTGAATGTGTATGTGTACTTAAGGGTCAAGACAGTGTCATGGAATGTTCCCATTACACCAGGGGCATATGGATTCTCAGTAATGAGACAAAGGTAAGGTTTGGTGGTTTATGACAGTACAGAAACATTTAAGGCCTAGGTAGGTCTCCTGTCAGAGCTGGAAAACTTAATGTAAAGATATTCTTTCTTCCAAAATGTTTATCCAGACATGCTGTGTCCATGGTGAAGAAATTGTCTTATGGGTCTTTAGGATAGGGCTAGGCAACTTTAGCCCTGGAAGGCCACTGTCCTGCAGAGTTTAGCTCCAACCCTGATCAAATACACTTGAACCAGCTAATCAATGTCTTCAAGATCACTAAAAAGCAACAGGCAGGTGTGTTTGATTAGGGTTGGTGCAGGACAGTGGCCCTCCAGGACCAAAGTAGCAGAACCCTGCTTTAGGAGTACAACAGTTCAGCAGCACTGAGGCAGCACCCTCAAATAGACACCTTTGCACATTTTCTACCCCTAAAAGGTGCATATTTGTGCCTTAGAGTAGTGATATGTACCCTTAAAATACCATGTACCTTTTAGGGGTAAATAAAGTATAAATTCCCTTTGATGATAATGTGTGTATCCCAGTGAAAAGCTGTTGTACCCCCTAAAGTTTTTCTGTGATTTTACAAAACCAAGTATAAAATCAGACTATTTAAAGACGACAGGAACTCAAAATTGTCCCTATTTACTTTCTTTATACACATCCCTGGTTTATTGTGAACAACCGATCAGTGCATGTTTCATACATCACGTTACATAAGTTGTTAACACTCTTTCATGTTGACTTCAAAGTCTCATAGAGCCTAATACTATTCTGCGTATTTCCCAGAATAATTCCTGTTCTTATTTTGCCATAAACACACTTTATTGATGCAGATTTTCATCTGTGGCTCTACTGTACCATCTTGCTGTCGTGAGATCATAATGTTCTTGTACTGGAGGCATACTGAGACAGTCTGTACTGTGAAAGTTCCCAGACGCCTAGCAACAGCTACCAGCGCTCCCTTAGTCAGCTGCTTATAGTAATATCGACATAGCAACACATAGAGCCTTTGAATAATCTTGTTAGCCCTGTTGCAGTGGCTTTACCGGTAAAGCAGCAGTTGACATCACTTGCAGTGAGGTGGTTTTGGTAACATGAGTAAAGGATAACTGATCTTTGTTCCTTACATCATACTACATATCAAGAGGTCAAGTTTTAGCTGGTTAGCTTCTGCAGTTACTGTAGTTCTTGCTGGTGGATTTGCAAGGCTCTTACAAGCATGAAATGCATTTATATTTTTCTGTCTGCTGCCTTTGACGTCATACCTTATGTACCGTCAGTATAGTTGCTAACGAAGGACTTGGGATCATACACGATCCTGAGGTGCCTTAAAGGGGTCATAGGATGCCCATTTCCCACAAGTTGATATGATTCTTTAGGGTCTTAATGAACACCTTTTTTTTTACCCTGTCAAAAACAGCTCTTTTCAGATCAAGCCGTTTTTGTAGCATTTTCCTTTAAATGTTAATGAGCTATGCTGACCCCTCCCCTCTCTTCCGAGCTGTTCTCAGAGAGACTGTTTACTTTAGCCGCATTCATCGTGAAACTTGCTAATTAGCACATTATTAGGAAAGGCGATTTGCAAAGATTCTTTACAAAACATTATACTTACTTCTGTAGATGAGGCTGGATTATGAATGATTCGCGCAAACATAGACTCATTTAGGTAGATCGGGGGAGCATTCCCTTCAGAAACAAATGTAATCCACTGCGAGTTCAGCGGCTCAGATGTCGGGAGTAAATGATGACTGCTATGTTCATTATTACATCCAACAACAGAACACCTCAATTGCTTAGGAGTCATTCTTGTCTACATCTGCTCCGGCGGTGAAACATGGGTGGATTTTTATCATTATAGGGTGGTTGAGTGTACACACTGCCAACACACATTTCAGTTCAAACAACTTGTAAAAGTGCATGTAGCATCCTATGACCCCTTTAAGGCAATGAATTGTACGAATATCATGTTCTTGCAGCTCCAGAGTGATTAGTCACATTAAATGTTTCAGTAACGGAGTGGCTATTAGGATAGATGGCAGCATCTGGGTCACATACACTTCCGGAGCTGCATGTGGCATGAGCAACAGCCACTGAGGTGTGTAGGAATGCTAATGGATTTGGAGGTATTTTTAACCTCCTTCATAAGTATAATAATAAAGCCAAGCAGGTCCAATCCAAGTACAGTTGAGCCTGGATCATCTATGATCAATTGGGTCTTCAACCATTCACTTTACATAATTGTTGATTGCCTTGCCTTTAGAAACAAGTTGCACAAAGTCATAGTGCAGATGTTCTTGTATCACTTCTCCAGACATGTCTTCAAACACATTTTTGACCATATCCACTGTATACGTTCATTATTGTTAGACAATATACATGTCCCAATGCTGATATAAATGCAGAGGACTACAATATGTCTTAACAAAGAGCACTGGTAATATAGGAACATCATAAATCCTTTCCATGGTTCTACTTGATTTACTATAAGGGAGCCACTAATTCCTGTCCTACAAATCTACAAAATGGCCCACACTGAGGTTTAAATCACTAAATTACAAAGGGACAATAAGACTTCACCCTCAGCTGCTAATCCGAGAGCCGTGTTAATGTTTCAGTTGTAATGTTGAAGGTTACCAGCAGGTTAGAATCAATTTTGTCTCAAGAGGTGGCCTATACAGCTTGAAAATCAAAAACATAAAGAACAAATCTGCTATACTCTACACTTACAGACACATCCTCTTGATATTTTCTGTAAATCCTTCACTTCTATTCATAACGGTATGCTCTCTATAGATCTTGGAAGTGTGTTAAAAAAAACATACATTTCTGGGATTCCAGCACTTTAGGTCAGATGGTTAAAAGTGCTTCTTAGAATACTTCTATTAACCATCTGCAACTTCAAGCTGACTTAACTATTTTCATTCCGCCATTCTACATAAAACTTGTGTACATATATGAACATTCCTTTCTTTCTATCCTTTTCCTCCAGTAACTTCTATACCTCCAGTCCCTGTATCTCGTTATATCTTTAGGTTTCATTTATCACCACACAACCAAGGCTGGTGGGCTTTCACCCTATATCACTATAGGTGCCATGAACTTATCGCAGGGACAATATGGTCCTGTCTCAAATGCCACCCTTAGCCCTTCCAGCCCTTTTCCGCATCACATAGACTGTTGGTTTTAGTCTACTGCACAGATTTCACAAAATGGTGCATCAGAACGACAAAGCAGGCAGGCACCATTCTGAATGATATAATGACAAATGAGGCATCTCGAGGCGGCTTAGTGGACTTCATCAGAGACCACAGGACAGCCAATCTACATAAATTGTGTGTGTGTATATATATATATATATATATATATGGTTTTTCCTGTCTGTTGTTTTTCAAACAATAAGTTTTACCAGGGATGAACTGCTGAACATTCAGTAGTACACACCACACAATCTTCTGCCGGTTATTGATTACTCAGACGTTTTGCTGAGCATTGTAGTTGGTGGAGCAGTGGCACTGTTCAAGCATTTTAAGACACGCAAGTGTGGGAAGTGAACTGGCACGCTTGTTAAGCTCTGATGGAAAACCTGGCTGAATAAAGCCATTCCGGACAGCGCGTCACATCTGCCGGGCTTCCTGCTGTTCAGAGCGGATCGCGATGCAGAATCAACATAGAAATCGTGTGGCGGTGGGACATGCTTTTAAATCAACGAAGATTTAACAGCATTGCTGAAGATCTAGAAACGCTTTTCATCAACTGTAAGCCGTTCTACTTGCCGCGGGAGTTTCCCTCGTTCATTCTCGTAAGTGTTTACAATCCTCCGCAAGCGTGCGTGAATGCAGCGTTACAACAGCTGGCTGATGAAATCACAGACATAGAGCAACAATACCCGGACTCTGTTATAATCATTCTTGGTGACTTTAAAAAAGCATATCTCTCCCATGAACTAGCAAAATACAGACAGCATGTTACATGTCCTACCAGAGACAGTAATATACTGGACCACCGTTACACCACAATAAAGGATGCATATCACTCTGTCCCATGGGCAGCTTTAGGGCTCTCTGATCACTGTTTGTTTTCTCTTATACCGACCTACAGTACAGGAAGAAACTGAAATCAGCAAAACCTGTATAAGGACTCTAAAAAGGTGGACTAATGAAGCAGAGTGGGTGATGCAAAAAGGAGATCCAGTCAGACGAGTCGATGCAGATTAAAGTTTATTTATAATTTCTTCCAATAATCATAATAATAAATGATCATTACTGAAACTGAAAAATAATATGTTCAATAACCATAATCAATCAATCCTTGCAAGCATTCTTGGTAAAATACACACACAGATTAATAGTAAAATCACAAAATTAATAAAGTAAAACAGAACACATAAAAAAAATATTATGATTATAAAGAATCATGAATATATATATATATATATATGTGTATATGTGTGTGTGTGTGTGTGTGTGTGTGAGTATATTTGGTTTTCAGAAAATGACCCTGCTTCAGTGTGAAAGGCCTGAAAGACATCACAAAACTACAAGACACCATCCCCCAGCACTGAGGCGAATCAACAACTTGCTGAAGATCTGAATGAGTTTTACTGCAGATTTGAAACCCCACACCCACTCTGACCATCTCTCTACACAACCATTAACACCTCCAGCAACTCCACTTTTCCCCCCTCCTGCACTTCAGATCAGTGAAGATGATGTGTGTCAGGTCTTCAGAAAATGGGAAGAGAAGAAAAGCACCAGGGCCAGACGGTGTTTCAAAAGCCTGTCTGAAATCCTGTGTTGACCAGCTGGCCTCTATCTTTTCACAGATCTTCAACAGATCACTGGAGCGGTGCGAAGTCCCTGCCTGCTTCAGATGCTCCACCATCATCCCTATTCCAAAGAAACATCACTGCACTTATCGAGCAAACAGGTCTGTGGATGATGCAGTCAACACGGGACTGCATTATGTCCTACAACATCTAGACAAACCAGGGACTTACTGTACTGTATGTGAGGATCCTGTTTGTGGACTTCAGTTCGGCTTTCAATACAATCATCCCAGCACTCCTCCAGACCAAACTAACCCAACTCTCTGTTCTTAGCTCTATCCGTCAATGGATCACCAGCTTTTTGACAGATAGGCAACAGCTAGTGAGACTGGGGAAGTTCATGTCAAACAACCATCCCTGGCGCCCCCCAGGGATGTGTTCTCTCCCCACTGCTCTTCTCCCTCTACACCAACGACTGCACCTCTACTGACCCCTCTGTCAAGCTCCTGAAGTTTGCAGATGACACTACAGTCAGCGGCCTCATCCAGGACGATGATGAGTCTGCATATAGAAGCGAGGTTGAGCAGCTGGCTGTCTGGTGCAATCTTAACAACCTGGAGCTGAACACACTCAAATCAGTGGAGATGATCGTGGACATCAGTAGAGTGGACTTTAGTAGAGTCATTCGGGTTCTTGGACACCACCATCTCTCAGGACCTGAAGTGGGACGATCACATTGATTCCATTGTTAAAAAGGCCAAACAGAGATTGTACTTCCTTCACCAGATGAGGAAGTGCAACCTGCCAGAGGAGCTGCTCACACAGTTTTACTCAGCAGTCATTGAGTATGTCCTGTGTACTTCAATAACTGTCTGGTTTGGCTCAGCTACAAAATCAGATATCAGAAGACTACAGAGGAAGGTTCAGATTGCTGAAAGGATTATTGGTGCTCCCCTGGCCACCCTTCAAGAACTGTATACATCCAGGGTGAGGAATAGGGCTCAGAAAATCACTCTGGATCCCTCACATCCGAGCCATTTCCTTTTTGAACTCTTACCGTCTGTTCGGCACAACAGAGCACCGAACACCTGGACTGCCAGACACAAGGAACATTTCTTCCCCCAACTACCACAAGTCTACCACAACTGTACATACACATTTTGTCTATTTCTGTTTATATATTTATTATTATCTGTGTTTTTGTTGTTGTCTCTGTGTACTGGAATCTTCTATCACCAGATCAAACTCCTTGTATGTGCAAACATAATTGGCAATAAAGCTCTTTCTGATTCTTATTCTGATTCAGATTTTTTTTATTTAATTTTTTTATTTAATGGGTTACCTTTGATATGTTCTAGTGCAAATTCCTGTTTCAACAGGAAATACACTGCACCACTACACACAGTCCCTGTTCAAGAAGCTACAGTTTGTTTTGTCTTTACTCGTATATTTTTTTTCTTCAGTCTTGTCCATGCACATCTGTTTTTTATTCTATTGCAGATGTAGTTGTGGCAGCAAGCATCAGCATTTCAGGTGCTCTACTGTTATGGCTATATGTAGATGTTAAAGGATATGACAGGTTACATGGAAGAGGCACTACTTCCTGGTGTCCCGTGAAAGGTCAACATTTATGTCCACATTAGAGTTCTCATTGCAGCTCAGTTTGAACCACCTAGCACACACACACACACACACACACACAAACAAAGCAAGCACTAGTGGAAATGTTCTCTCAAACAAGTCTACTTACAGCTCTTAGTCTCTCAGAAATAAGTATCTAGTCTTTCTGCGGGGAAATCTTTCAAGCTGTGACCTCATAATGTTGGTTGCAGCTCAGTTTGAACCACCTAGCACACACACACACACACACAAACAAAGCAAGCACTAGCGGAAATGTTCTCTCAAACAAGTCTACTTACAGCTCTTAGTCTCTCAGAAATAAGTATCTAGTCTTTCTGCGGGGAAATCTTTCAAGCTGTGACCTCATAATGTTGGATGATCTCCCTTCTGCCATGAGAGGAACAGAAAGAGAGAGAGAGAGGCAACCACCAGACGAATGCTTAGGAGAGGATAACAGTCAGTCAAGAAAATACTAGCACTGCAAGCATGGCAGTTTCTGGTTTTGAAAGGTCAAAGTCTGATATTCTCACACTGTAGGCTAGAAATATGAGCACACACATGCAGCTCTCACACACAGATGTGACACACTTAAATGATTACCAAGTTCTACAGTTAGATTAAATGGGAAAACTAGGGGTAGTTGGTTAAGTTGACATTTAGCATCATAATTACTATTGATCAAATTTTGGTATTGGGCAAATCAGACCAGAATATTACAGACTTTGGGGAGACTCTTTTGATATGGGGTGAATAAGCAACCACTCTAGATCAAGAAAATCTACAATACCCAGGGAAAGCTATATGTTAGCATTCCCAGTCATCTCAATGGCACTTGTTTGGCCAAATTTGCGCTATCTGGAAGATTTTAAAATCTGCAATTTTACTCATGGCAGCTCATGGACACTCAGTTCTGCAGCCATATTGTCTTCAGCCAAACACATGGGCTGAAAACAGCAATGAAATAGTCACATCGCTGACTGGCTATTAACCATGCTAGCTTGCAAAACCTTAACCCCCGTACTCAGGACACCTTAGTAACCATATAGCAACACCCTAGCAACCACCCACAACAATGTAGACTAGTGGTGAGTATGGTAAGCATAAACTGTAAACTTCATAGCAGTGTAAATCCACAATTAGCAATAATAATAGTAAAATAAATTAATATAAATTAATGGGAGAAAGAAAATTACACTATCTGCTTTCCATTTTCCATTTTTCTGTTTTGTCTTAGACCTCCAAAGCACCATTGGCTGGTGTGATCTTTTTTTTTTTGGGTTGCCTATAACTGTGTGTGTGTGTGATCAGTACAGGATCAATAGTGTAGCGTGATATGTTTGTTGGATGATCTGCCCTTTCACCCCTCTCTGACAGTTCTGGGACATGCTGATTTTATTTATAGCCCTCTTATTTTAAATAGGGGATGAGTTTCTGTCTGGCTGCTTCACCATGAGCCGTGCTTTGAGTATAGATTGCAAAGGATCACAGCACAAAGGGTTTAATCATGCTGTAACTAAGATTGCTGTTCAAAGTGCCATTGTTAAAAATGTGAAAATGAGTGTAAAGGATATTGATTTTTCTTTTAATACCCTATATACTCTTTCACTTTCAACACAGTCCATGTTTGAAGTTCTAAAAAAATCCCTGCAAATGAATCACAAATTGAGCAACTACAGATTTGTTTTTTTTTTCTTTCTATATTTGCAAGGCTATTGTTGTTGATTTATTTATTTATTTCAATTCATTTAGTTAGTTATTAATTGCTGAAAATATGAAAATGAATGACACTTTTCTCCTGAGAAAAAAAGGTCTTGCATTTTTCAGGGAACGCACAGCTAAAGTAGTTCCAGGCAGGTCTTGACCGCATTACAGTTCCTTATCACTTTGCCAAATTATTTCAGTTGTTTCAAAGGTTTTATTAAAGCACACTTTCTTTCCCCGCTCTCTCTCCTATACATATGCACACACAAGTACAGACACAAACATGCACAGAAACATACACGCACATAGATTCTTGTCAGTGCTGCCGTGCGACTTTATCAATAAAATAGTTTTGCTGCTGAAAAGCTATATGTGACATTTCTCAGTAGCGACATGGTAACTGCACTGTTCTTGAAACAGCTAAACTTAGAGTTTTGATATTGAGCACTGTTGAGAGGTGCACAGACTTGGGTAATTCATACATACTTCAATAACACAATAGCTACAATAATCTCTCTCTCTTTCTCTCTCTCTCTCTAATAACTGCATTAGACTGCATTAATAGCTGCAATATCAATGGCCGAAGTCTCCATTATTTGCTCTAAAATGACATTTTGTAATTAGCAACGAAGGCTTGAGATGTGATTCATAAGAAATTAGTCCTACACACAACATCTGAGCAATGTCCTTGTGGCAGCTGTAGTCCAAGCGGAATAATTGTTGAATTTTTTGAAAGAATACTGCACATCCGAGATGTACTCTGCAAAAAAAGAAGAAAAAAAGATATTTCAAAGTTGTAAGTAAAACAATGATCACTGGAATATGTTTTACAAGAAAATACTGTTTCAGTGTTTATATTAAAAAAAGAAAAGAAAAAAAAAGAAATGAGATATATATATATATATATAATAGCAGTTTCTGAATTGTTTCTACACCAGAATGGGTTCATGTTGTGGATGCATTACTAACTTGAATGTGGACTATTTTTCTAATAATTCAACGGCCCCTCAATTATTCCTTACATAATTATTAATATAATTTAATGTATAATATTCTGTGGCTATTATTAATATTCTCTGCTGTATAGTATGTAAGACAGTTACAACTTGATGTAAAAAGTTTGTATACTGAATGAAATATTGAAATAATAAATCCCAAGTTTCTCTGAAACTCTAAAATAACAACTTTTGATTTTAAATAAATATATAAAATTCTGCAGGAACCTGTTGATAACTGTGCATGCAGAATAAGTTATCAGCTATATATAACTATCAAACAATATATATACAGTATATATATACTGTATGTGTGTGTGTGTGTGTGTGTGAAATAACATTTTTGAATAAAAAGAGAATGTGTGCCAAAATACCTCACTTTAAAACCCCAGAAATGCCCAAATGCAGCAATGTTAAACATGTCAGCGCAAGAACCAACTGCCCAAAAATAGCCAACAGGACATATCCCAGCAGGCAGTGCTGCGAACAAAACAGGTCAGCGCTGAAAGAGGTCTGCCACCGCTGGCCTGCTCTCTCTGCTCATCCAATCCACCACTCCAAACACCTATGAACTTAATTATCAAATGAATAATTAATGTTTGATTGCACAATTCCCCCCGGCTGTCAACAGAGGATCGTTTATCATAAGATTATAATTCATTACTAATTGGTTTGGCATGAGGGTTTTTCATTAAAATAATTTGCTTATTAAATGTGCAAATTTTGTTAGCCGGAAACTTTTTAGATGATGGCATTTTGATTATGTCGCCCACAATGGCTTAAAACATAGTGTGCATTGAATAAAATATGAGAGCTAAAAATATACGCTAATTTCATAACAATAAAGAGGTCTTTTATTTAAGTGGGTTAGTCAAAGCTGATTAATAGGTACATGTCCGTTTGATCCTGGGTTACAATCAATCAAATTGCTGCATTGTGCGCACATAAAGGTGATTTTATTTTCAGAAATTAAGACACTTCTGGATAGATCATATAGGGGCGGGTGAGGATGGTCCAACAACTTTTTTTTTTTTTTCGCTTTAACATTTTTTTTAAAGTGGTAGTGGTTCAAATAAATGACAAGATGCCACAGTACTTCTTCATGAGCATGTTTTATTTATTTATTGTTTGTTTGTTTTTAAAAATTTACATTGTTCATGCTCCTGTCTGTCCGTCCGTCCGTCTCTATCTATCTAACAGATGAATAGATTCCAAATTAATCTCTAAACCATCAGTACTAGATATTTTCATAACACATGCACTGCTGTCACCTATACATTTCGACACAATTACTTTCAAATTATAAATTGCCTGAAAAAAACATTTCTGACTTTAAACCGAAAGAAAATAATTATATCTTGCAAAAAAGAAAATAAATATTTATTTGTTTTGTTTGTTTGCTTGCTTGCTTGCTTGTTATATTAGTTACATTATTCATGCCCCCAGCTGTCATTATATAAATAAATGAACAAAATTTATGCATAAAATGATATATATTATTGAAATTGTAAATAAAAAAGATATAAATAATAAAGTGTCCAAATATCGGTAAGAAACAAAATTGACAAATGTTTACATTTTAACATATGCTATTGTAATTAGTCTGAATATAATAAACAATAACTGAGGTATTTGATGCCCCTACTCTTGCAGGAGTTAAAGTGACCTATTTAGAATTTTGATATAATAAAAACAACACCTGATCTATGTTTTCACACCTGTTGATTTTGGCAATGATATTTGTTGACAACTGCTGCAAGACTTGTTTAAAAAATTACTTTGACACTCTTTAGCCTGAATACATTACTGTCTAAAATATATAGCTATAAAATAATAGCTTTGAAGATAGTCTCCATGGGACAACATAAGCACACTCAGCAATAGAAATAACAAACAAAACCATCAACCACACAAGCAAAGCATCTATTAAACCGAGCTCTGAGCTATGCAGCACAATGTGTCGACCTGTCAGTCACGGGAGAGCGGGGTCAGTGTTTAGCGCCCGGCCTCTGTGCTCTATGTGGCCTGGTTATCCTGAATTAATCCTGGAGTGGGATACTGGCCTAGACATGCCTTACTGGGGAGGAGGAAGTATTTGTAGGATGTCAGCTGAGCAGATGGAATTAGACAGACACGGAGTGCTAAAGGCTTGGGAAAGTCCAGTCGCATAACATGCCTCTCAGAGTTGGATTGTCGCTGTTGTTTAACACATGCATGCACACAAGGACTCACCCACAGGCCACTGGGCTTTTGAGAGGGCTCAGTGACTTCATAACCGCACAGATGAATGCACTTTGTGTATTGTGAAGGGGTATAATGTTGTTTTCATAATCAGAAAACAGGAAAAAGTGACACTTGGCTGATTTTTTTTATTTCAAGATTTCAACTCTGTTATGAAATTTTTGGAAGAGGCACTGCCTTATTTGCCTACTTGAATAAAATAGTCTTGCTGTACACACACACACACACACACACACACACCGAATTCACACAATTTCCAGACAAATGTACAACCAAACACACACCAGCAGTGACTGGCGAGACACTGAGCCAAAGATCGATGGTGGCTATGACACTGCAAGTGACCCATAGTTTTATCAGCTCAAGCCATCCTCCCCTTACAGACAGAGGGCCTTATTTTAACGATCTAAGCGCATGGTCTAAAGGGCACGACGCAGGTGCACTCAGGGCGTGTCCTAATCCACTTTTGCTAGTTTAATGACGGGAAAACGGTCGGCGCGCATGGTCTAAACGGGTTGTCCCTATTCTCTTAATGAGTAATGGGTGTTTTTTGGGCGTAACGTGCAATAAACCAATCAGAGTCTCATCTCCCATCCCCTTTACAAGCCAGTTGCGCTCGCGCCATGGCGGGTTCGCTATTTACATGGCGGAATGTAATTTTTCATATTTAAAAATGTTTGTGTGCTGCTGCGTGTCCCTGTTTGTGTAATAAGCAAAGTGTACACGCGTTGTGCACCTATAGGCGCATATTACTAACACGCTCTTTAAATAACGAAGAAAAAATATTGCGCCAGACTTTAGACTAGGTTTGAGTTGGTCTATGGCGCAGTCTATTTTCAGTTCCTCAAAATAGCAACGCACCAACAATGCGCCTGAACACACCTCTTTTTTAGACCAGCACGCCCATTGGTGCACAAATGGACGCAAATGCATTTGCTATTTAAACAACGCGGAGCAGGACAGGAAAATGAGAACTGCATTGGGCTGAAACTAGCACACTAATACTTGCGCCGTATTGCGCCGGGTGTATGATAGGGCCCAAAGTGAGAGATAGAGAGACCAGAAAGAGTGAAAAGACAGTGAGAGAGAGAGAGAGAGAGACGTTATATAAGGAACCAAAAAAACCTTTCACAATGTAGCCTTTTAAACAGTTTTAAGGTACTTATTATTTGTGAAATTCCGTTTGTTGATGCTAGTGGCTCAAAAAATACACACTTGATTACAAATATGCCTCGGTAAGGAATATATAAAAAGTAGCAAGTTTTGTAAAGTACATCATCAAGGTAGCAAGTTTTGTAAAGTACACCATAATTTAATTATTCAAATTTCAACATTAACAGGCAGTTTGTTATTAGAGGTGAATCATATCTCTGGTATGATTTTTTTGTGCGTTTGAGTTTTTATTGAATCAGAGACGTTAAGAGTGCTGAAGGCTAGATATGAATTTGCTTATGTTGCTTCACAAAACAAATATCTGTTTTACTAATGGTGAAAAGCAAGGAAATTTAAAAAAGGCAGTGAGAGACAGTGCATTATTTGGTATAATTGAATCCACTTTGGACAACAATCGCTTGTATAAGTAAGTCAACTTATTCAGAATAATATAATTATGCTGTTAGTCTGATTCATTTCAGCCTTGTCCTCTGATTTGCATCTTCCTCTTTTCTGACTTTTTGTGTGTGTGTGTGTGTGTGTGTTCACAACAGGTGCCACTCAGTGAAAGCAACTTAATGTAGTTTTTTTTATTTTTTTAGTATGCTAATTCATTGGCCATGGACCATAAGCACTGAGTTTAGCTACTGTAAAACACGATTAGTGGACTGTACTAATGTGATTTAAAGAAAATAATTGCTTTTACTTATTTGCCAGCGTGATTTTACTCATATTGTGGATATCTAGCCCTGTGACTTGCTCGGATTAGTTATTCGATTTCCATTTGAGTAATCTCAAGTTAAAGACCCCATGAAATTGGTTAACAAGCTCTCGTTTTGTTCCTGTGTTGACTTATTTCCTAAAATAGGTCAACAAAAAGTTGGGGCTGGACAATATACCTATAAGGTTCAGCTCTAAATCCATCTTTCCACTATCTCTGACAATCACAATTGTCAAATTTTGATTCCCTAGTGGCAGTCACACTAAACTTTCAAATCGGTCGTGAAGCAGCAATTGCTATGGTAAAATTAATGAATAATGAATGTATGAATATTTCCACACAAAATAAATGATAATCAATATGTCTGAAAGAAATTTAAAAAAAATATTGTAGGTGTTCTAGGGCTTACCAATGTAAACAATTATTTACCAGTTGTGTTGTGATTATTCATAACTGCCCATTTTACAGAAATATTGCTTAAAGAACATTGTAGTGGAATGAATGAATGCTTTAGTTTAGGGACCAATTCTCACTATTACCTAGTTTCTTATTAACATGCATATTACTAGCATATTGACTGTTTATTAGTACTTATGAAGCACATATTAATAACTTATTTTGCATGACCATATTTTAGATCCCTTAACAATCTCATACTTAACCCCCAACTTAACAGATAACTTACTAACTATTAATAAGAAGCAAATTAGGAGTTTATTGAGGCAAAAGTTGTAGGTAATTGTAAGTTAATAGTGGGAATTGGAGCTTAAAATAAAATGTGACCAACATTTTTACTTTGTGCTTCTAGTTTTGATAGAACCTAGTCTGGCTGACACATATGGTCTTGCCAAGTTCAAATATGTCAATTGACGTTCAAATATGTCAACTGATGCTCAAATCAGATCCTTATGAATATGATCGGAACGCCACACAGCTACCCCACTAATCTTCATTGGAAATGACTGACTTCCGGTTTGTCGTTTGTCATGTTAACACCATGTGTGCAATAGTTAATGATGCAATTACTGGTTGGAAAAATAAATGATCCATTCACATGTAAATGTGTATTTGTTAAACATTTATTTTCTCAACTTATTTTCTCATTCAAAATACACTAGCATATTATTTAGCCTTAAAGTTAACGCACGTGAATTACAAGCCACAAAACTCCTATTTTGATTTCATGGTGTCTTTAAACCGAATCACTGGGTTTTCTTTTCAGTGCAATGTGTATTGTTGTTATCCTCAACAACAGGACACGATTGAACATTGCACTGCCTCTGTCAACCGCAGACCCCTGCAATAATCAAATCGATAACTGTAGGCCTTAATCTACCATTGACATACGTCCACTGTTGCATGTGTAGATCAAGTCTCCTCCTGTGGCCAGATTGACCATTGAAGGATAGTGGAATAGCTGTTAAATGGTTTGTAAATCTGTTGTCTGTGGGGCAGGCCTGTGTCCTCTGCGGGGCACGTTTCTCCCTCGTCAATTACACAGGCAGTCACCGCGAGACAGGGGAATAGATGCTGCCCATCACTCAGTGTCTAAAAGACTTGCTTATAGAGAGATATGTGCAGGAATGGAGAACAGAAGATTCACCAAAGAATAAAAAAAACAAAAAAAACCTTGATGCCCAACGAGGCCCAACATGGAATCTGTTCGCAAGGAAAAATGTGAAGTAATCAACAGATTGTCTGTTCCAGATTATAATGAATGAATATTACTCTGATGCTTCAAAAAAAGTGCACACCAATTCTCCTGCACTCTGTCAGAGACCAATAGCAATTAGAAACTGCTGGACTGCAATAAACACAATCTCTGTATTCACCCTCTAATTTCTCCCTTTCTCTTCCCGCATGCCTCACTAATTAAAGTCCATTAAGAATGACATTAGTGACCAGGAGCTTCCTCCTGCAACGGTGAGGTAAAAATAACCCAATTACGCCGTGAGTCAGTCAGACATGTTCAAAACAGGAAGTTTGATTTACATCTCTCTCAGGTGTCTCTCAGCATCCATTATGCAGGAAATGCTCTTGCTGATGCCACTGAATTAGAGTCTGCAAAGTGAATTTGACAGGACCAAGAACACACCCCTGAGGTACACCATGCATTTCGATCATTCCTAATATGTAGTATGTTTTAATGTTTTTGTATCTTAATATTTTTGATAAAACATTGAACTCTCAGTTTTAAAAAATGGAAATCATATTAATTTGTTATCACAAAGTCATGCTGTACAATACTGTATGTAATACAGGAATGACCCATTTTCTCTTTTTTTTGTACAGCAGTCTTCTGATAGTTGACCCACGTTTCTCGCAACCCTCCTGAAATTCCCAGTTTCCATGTTATTTCCCCAGAGTTTCAATCTGACCTGAATCCCAACACAATTGAATTACGCTAGCTCAGTTGGTGACGGAAAGCAGAAGCCCTCAATCTTGTAATCTGCTCTTCTTTCAGCGTCTTTAAAGCTTTCATTCTTTCTACAATTTATAGTCTCAACATCAGAGTCATCTTCAAAGTGAGGCCTTGTTACTGAGTCATTGTTGTTAAGGCTAACGTAAAAGCCATCCAATAGTACCAGATGCTGAACACAAGTAGAGAAGAAAGCAGTGTAATGATCACTTTGTTAAATTCAATTTGCCATTACTCAAGCATTAATCTGCGCTTGGATCATCATATAGAAAAATGCATTAATCTCCCATGACTCCTCCTTAGAAACTAACCAGTATATTCAAACCTAACAATTTTTTTTTAGTAGCATGACATGAGTAATTGTGTTAAAGACATTTCAGAAAGATGTAAAGAATATGTGAGTTGAAAACACACGAAAGGCACCAAAATGTCATAATTGTCAAAATTGTAGAACTCAGGCTTTCTTTGCTCCCAGAATTTCCTACTTTCACAATGGATGCAGTCTGTAGTTGTTGAAATGTATAAGTTTATTATTTTTTTCATTGACAGTTATACTAGCTAGGTAGTACACAATATGGTGTTGTACAATTACGATTCAGTTTATAGCACCTTCATACATTTAATAAAAACATAATATAAAAACACACCTGATGTGCATTCTTAATTTATCATTTTGTAGAAATAGAGTTAAAATAACTTGCTGTATTTTTTGTAGGAAATGTACATCGCCATTTTGCTTCGACCAAGGTGATTTGAACACACCTGAAATCATAATTACACCTTCCCAACTTTTAAATGTGAACTTCCCAGAAAGACGTAAATAGCCAATTTATTCAGTGCTCTTTGTTCTCAAGTTTGTTGATGCTATTTAATCTGCAAAATAGCCTAATCGCTTATAAAATACTACATAATTCAAGAACTAGCACGCTAACACCTGCTAAACAAACAGCTTTGCTAATTTTGCCAAAGCTAATGCCCAACTCTGCCTAGTGATAATAAAACAGTGTTAATTTGGAGTGTACTTAATGCTTCTGTTCAACAGAATGTTTTCAGTACCCAAGTCCTGTCTTACAATTTTGGTTATTTTGCTTTAATCCAAATAGCTACATGCTAGCCTGCATGTAGTTAAACGTAAGCTACAGTTTCAGAGTAGCTTTCCCAACACTTCTAAGAACAAAGTAAACTCTAATGTGCTGCCTAGATTAAGTGTTTTGTGTGTGTGTGTGTTGGGGTTCTGGTGGGGGTAACGTTTAGCGACACTGCTAAATGTCACCAGGTGCATTAGCATTTACCGGACTAGCTGCCTGTCAATCCCGTTTTATCTTTCCCCACCCTCTCTTTCTGTTCCCTTCTTCCCCCATACCCATTTTCTTTTTGACCTCTTGATAAGCCAGAAAGAATGAGTTCTTTATCAGAGGCCAGCCACTCCAAGTGATGAGTAATTACTCATCTTTAGCCAAACACACAGCGCTCACTCTAATTACAGGCCACACCATCTGCACGTCACTCACTGCGCCTATGATATTAAGAGTCTGCCTGCCATTTTCAGCTCATAGGTCTAATCTGTCGCTTTGAGCAGTATCTGTATTCATACTCTGAGGGGTCTTTGTCTTGAACCAAGCTTTCATTAGTACAGGAGAGCTGTAATCAGACTTAGTGTATTCAGTTCACAGCATAATAGTCACATCTAAAAACTAAACCTCATTAGCTGTCTAATAATTCTGAAAACTGTCAGTCTGCTTTCCTGAGGGAGTGATATTTTAAAATCTATTATCGACAGCCATTACTGAGCAAATCACATGGTATAAACTTAAGAGTAGCAGAGTTATGCAAATTACTGATTTGTGCTATTTATCTTGCATTTACTAACAAAAAATACTACCATGGCATTTTGGACATGGTACCATGGAGAAAAATAGAAAAGAAAAGAAAATGTATTCAGAAAGTGTTAGCAAATTAATTGCAAGCAACAATCTAATAAAGAAAGAATAAAGAAACTGCATGCAAGACATCAAATTAAATGTGAAAATTTGAAACGTTTATTTATTAACTTTTAATTTATTCATTTAGGATGAATTTTCCTGGATGGATGATAAAACTGGGTGAAAAATCCTTCGAGGTGGGCTATTTTGATTTGGACTGGTATTAAACCACCTAGCAACCACGTAAAACACCCTAGTAACCGTATGGCAACATGAAAAAAGAAAAGGAAAAAAAAAGCTACTTTTTTTTTTTTTTTTCACATTTTCTTCAATCTGTTAACATTTTCCACTCATATGAATTTTGAATGTTGCTATTTCCAAGGACTTCAGTGATAATTTGGAATAAAGCATCTGTTGTGTTTGTGTATTAATAATCCTATAGCCTCTAGTTTTTTTCATGAAGGACGTTTGTTCCCTTTCAGACAGATTTGATTTCCATTGGCTATCATGGACAATAGACACTTGCGTATGTGCACACACTTTAACACACCGTTGTGTTTACTTGGGATCAGGCAGCACTGTGTGTGTCAACAGTGGTTTGCGGGGAGTGAGTACAGTGCCTTCTTGCAGTGGATTTTTCTGATGGCATTAGGCGGCGTATTGAGTGGCATGGCAGAGAGAGGTTAATTATGTATTTATGTGTGTGTTGAAGTGGCGTATGTAAAATGATTGCATTCCGTTAAGCTCTTTAAACATATAACCACTCCGTCTATCTACCTTGGGGAGCTTGTAAGAAGATCTGGAGCAGTTAGCATAACTTATCCTGCTGGGTTTGCGTAGCTATTTAGCAATTCAACAGCTTGTAATATAACACACCTCTGTTTGTCTTTACTAATTAATATAATACATCCATATTAACCTAATCACTTAGAGGAAGTGATGCAATAGAACACAGGCAGTATTACCCTTGAGGTTTCATAGATTTCATTTAGGCAGCAGTCGATGAAGACCCAATCTAAACGTGCTTTTATAGTATTATATGGAAAGACAAAACTGTATAATAGAGAATACCACACAAATCCAAATTTGTGTTTATATATGACTGTAAAAAATGAAATTATCAGAACACAGGACTATTTAAAAATATAAATAGACACAAAGGTGATTGAAAAAAATTAATTAAAATAAACCTAAAATTAGAAATATATCATACAAATATATCAATCATGTATTATGTATAATATAAAAAAATATTTGATAATAATAATAATTATAATAATAACAGTGCACTGCAATTGAACGGACTGCAGGGACCCCACTATATTTTTGCAATTGCATGAAGAAATTTTTTCAATCAATCAATCAATCAATCAATCGATCAATCGATCACATTTTTGAGTGAGTATTAGTTTAATAGTTTAACAGTTTAATTGTATATTTATTAATAATGCATTCAATTAACAACAACAACAACAACAACAGTAATAATAATAATGACAATAATACTACTACTTAATATTATAATAATATTATAAATAAATGCATGTTTAATTTTCTGTTGATAAAATTAATTTTATTAAATGGATATGTCTGACTCTAAATTCTGAGTGGATGAGTTTCAGGTTGGTACATTGCTTGGTAACTTTTTATTTTTTATTTTTTTGGTAGATATAAGACTATAGCAGAGTTTTGTGTGTGTAGAAGAGAGATAATGACAAGTCTTCCTGTTTAGTGACTGCTTTTGAAGTTAATTAAATCTTCAACCATCTGGTTGCTCGATGATCTACAAGTTGAAAATCTCAGCAATGAGTGAGATAAGTGGACCTACTGCATGAATAAATAAACAAACGGATGAATAAATAAATGAAGTTGATGGATACCCGCTCTTTAGTTCTTTTGTTTTTGTGAAGGAGAAACATGAAACCTCATTAGTGCAATTTCCATCTTCTGTCTTACCTTGGGGGTGTGTGTGTGTGTGTGTGTGTGTGTGTGTGTGTGTGTGTGTGTGTGCAGGTATGCATTTAAAGTGGAAAAAAAAAACTGCCTTTGATAAACGACAGCTTAATGTGTCCAAAGTCAACTAATGTATTAAATTATTATTAAGAGGTGCTATTTAACAGGATATAATATTGCTAATTAAATATATGTATTTACATTATACATTGGGTGCCATTTATGTATGTGCTATTTATAGCCTCACATATTAGATTTTTAATATAGGCAGTCTTTTTTGCTTCTGTATTAATTGTATTTTTATTTACTCCACTTTTATTGTGATGTTGTGCAAGCAGGGTGAATAAATAAGATTTAACCCACACAAATATTCATGAGCGCGGTTCCACTCACGCATTTTTCATTTTATTAAATACCCACACAGTGTGTTTATGAAGTGTAATCAGGACAGGGATTATGAAACCCTTCAGAAAGATCATATTAATGCTAACACAGAAATCCCTGGAAAACGCAAAAGCTGAAGAAAAGAATGTTGAGTGCCGATGAGAGACTGCTGTGTGATTGTTTCGTCTTTTTGTCTTTTATTTTCTATGCGATGAGATTCATTCTTGCTGTGATGGTTTTATGAGGTGCCAAGCAGTATTCTAAAATAAATGTGAAGAACAATGAATATCTTATTAAACATTTGTGGTTGCTGATGATGTGGATTCTTCAGATTGGTCTGTGAAGTACCCTTTGTCTCTTTGCAATAATTCCTTGTCCTCTTGTCATATCCTCTATTGTTACATTATCTAAATAAAATAATTGACTAAAATATGACCAGTAATTGACCAGATATGTCCAACGTGATCTCATGATAATTCGTATGTATTTTACGTAAAATGTGGTTCTATAAAACGTACATTTACTTTACGTTTTTACAGGCACTAAAACGTACAATACTTACGTATTTTCAGCATCTAAACCAGGGTTCCTCAATTCGTTTTCACCGAGGGCCGAATTCTGCCAACAATACCAAGCCAATTTAGGAACGGTTGCGACGACGTCGCGGCAGGAACAACATACAAAATATGACAGTGATAATCTCAGGTAATGATTATGTACTTTATTCAATGTTAAAAGTGTCTAATGTGAGTTTGAATATTATTTTGCATTATCTTTATAGCCATAGTGAAAGCAACAATAGATATTTTACCTAAAGCAAACTTGTACGTTAAAACCGTGAACTCACTGCGAACCAACACGTGCATTCCTTAACAAAGATATGAGTCACTCACTCAAAACTGTTCAATCCATTCACATTTGAATCATCAATTTTCCGTGTCCACTTTTCTTTTCTACACACTCACCATGTTTTCACTGTCACATCGTATCTACACTGGACGCGACAAAAGCATTGCAAATCATTTGAACGTTGTGTCAGTACGTTATAAATAGAACGAGTCAGCAGTTTACTGTCGGGGATTTGTCGTGGCGCGCCGCATCCAAGACAGCATCACTGATTATAACGAGTTCTTGTATTTTATTGCCGCGCCTCTGGCGTCCGGTGTAGACACGATGTAAGTTAATGTAACTTTCTGATGCTGCGTTTGAATTTTCATGCCACATTATTTGAAATTAGCACAGGCCAAACTTTTTTCTCTCACAAGCCGGATGTGGCCCGCGGGCCGCCTATTGAGGAACCCTGATCTAAACGTACAAATACTTACGTATTTTCAGCATTTAAACATACAAAACTGACGTATTGACGACAACTAAAAATGAATCCTTATGAATATTGAAATCGCGGCATTAATTTTATTATTAGTTTTTAGTTGTCTTATGAATTACCTTGTTTTCAATTGCATTATTAAATTGTTTACTCGTTTAATTATGAAATGGTAACATTTCGTTTTGTTGTGTGATTTCTGCTGCCAGCTTTTTTCCAAAAATAGGCCTACATAATGTTAAACAAGACTTCACTTTAAACCTTAAAATAAATAACATTTCTGCAATCGTTTAACCTTTACTTGTCATGTAATGTTTACTTTGATTGCCATGGACCACAAAAGGTGTTTTCTCTGACATGCTGTGATTGACAATAGAACTATAAAATACACGCTCTTTACAAATTCAAATGTTGCCGCTTCAAACGACAGGTTTTACGGCAGGAAAATCGAACGCTCATTGGCTCTCGCCCGCATTCGTCACAGACTGCGACATGCCGTGTTTCTCATGAGGTGTGTTTGAATGATGCGCGCTCGCCTTCACAAGTTCGCGGAGTGGATCGGGAAAATTATCTGGATAATATTTTCAGCGATTAACAACATACATTCTGCTCTGGATCACACAAACCTACTGTATTCCGCCAGAGAGGACTGCAGGTGCAACGCATCGTCATTTGGATTACTTTTGGTACTGCTTTTGACATTTTTGCAATAAATAAATGATTGTAATAGCATTTATCTGTCTGTCATGTTTTTCTTATACTGTACAGAAATGTTTAGGTTTATAGGTAGGAGTGGGATTAGTGACTATACAAATATTTTAATGCTATATTGTTACTAAAATTTTTATTTTCCTGCATATTTCGGTCATTTGCGTTTTATATCCTTTTATATTCGCTATAAAATGGGTAGGTTAAGGTTTTGGGGGTAGGTGAAGGGGTCTAAAAATCTAAATTGCGTATTAATACAATTATAAAAATGCATATTCGCTGTAAAATGGGTAGGTTTAGGTTTGGGGATTAAACGCTCGTTCAAAATTATTACAGTGAAGCAGATCCTCGCGGACATCTGACCCAAGGACTGCTTCATAGCGGTGGATCTGAAAGATGCTTATTTTCATATTCAGATAGCCCCTCATCTCAGGCGCTTCCTATGATTTACATTTGAAGGTGTTGCATACCAATTCAAAGTGTTACCGTTCGGGCTGGCTCTGGCCCCTCACACATTCACGTGCATTGCCTGAGACTCAGCGGCATGCATGTGCTGAATTACCTCGATGACTGGCTCATCATCATTCTAAAAAGAAAAGGGAAAAGTCGAGGAGTGTGCTCGAGGACCACAAAGACAAGCTCCTCGCCCATTTAACGTGCCTAGGCCTGTCTGTGAACATGCAAAAGAGCATGCTTCAGCCCTGCCAGTCTATTACATTCCTGGATATGGTTTTAGACTCACGCACTATGCTTACGCACTTATCAGCACAGAGAGTTCAGTCTATTCACGATACACTGGCCTTTTTTGTGCAGGGCAGAGCGGTCCCCTGAAAATGTTTCAGAAATTGCTAGGACTGATGGCAGCTGCAGCCTCTGTCTTCCACGGGGACTTGCTACATATCAGGCCACTGAAACTGTGGTCGTGTCCCACGGCAAGTGTGGAGAGCAGGGACAGAGCACCTTCTCATAATGCGCTCATGTCTCAAAGCACTGACACCTTGGTTCAGCATAGTTATGTTCGAACAGGGCGCCGCTATGGGCAGAGTAGTCAGTCGAATAGTGGATACCACGGACGCGTCACTGTCAGGCTGGGGAGCCCTCTGCGATGGCAGACCAACTTTGGTATGTGGATGATATATATACATAGGCATAGGCATATAAATATATATACATAGGCATATAAACTGCCTGGAAATTGAAGCTGTTAGCTTAGGTCTGCAGGAACATACAATGGTGGTGGCGTACATCAGTCACCAGGAAAAAGTTCGCTTGCGTGCCCTGCAAAGCTTGGCACAGCGCCTGCTTGTTTGGGTGGGTCAAACGCTCCTCTCGATTCAAGCAGTGAATGTACCAGGCAGTTTGAATTGTGGCACGGGCATGCCGTCCTGGGAGGGCATTATACACGGAGAGTGAAGACTACATCCTCAAACAGTGAAGATGATATGGAGCCTCTTTGGTGAAGTGGAAACCGAGCTCTTCTATTCAGAGGAGAATGCCTACTGCCTGTTATTCTTCTTGCTAAAAACCGCCCCCTTGGAAGGGGACATGCTGTCAGGCCACTGGCCCAAGGGGTGGAAATATGCATTCCCTCCAGTCAAAATAGTGCCACACCATCTGGCACCCCAAGCCGGAGCTGTGGGACCTGCATGTATGGCAAGTCAGCGTGGAGTGAACCAGCTGACCATTTCACAGCACGTGCTGCATACGATAACAGAGGCTAGAGCCTCTTCGATGACGCGCCTATGTACTTTGAAGTGGAAAGTGTTTGTGAATGGGTGTGTCAGCAGACATGAGGATCTGGTGAGTTGCGATATCCCTGCTATTTTGACCTTCCTGCAGGAAAGCCTAGATGCGGGCAGCTCTCCCTCAATGCTAAAAGTCTATGTGACCACTATTGTTGTCTCCCATGACATGTTTGAGGGTCGCTCAGTGGGTAAACACCCCTTAATAACGAGCTTTCTTTGGGGCGCGAGACGGCTGAATCCCGCCTCTTCTTGCCTGATGCCAGTATATATTGGACTTATCGTTACTGCTCAGTGCGCTGTCTGGCCCACCCTTCGAACCAGCTCAAGTTGAGTGACTTGAAATTGCTCTCATCTTAGATGGCACTACTGCTCGCTTTAGCGTGTGGGGAGTGAGTGGGTGATCTGCATGCCCTCTCGGTCAGCGGTGCTTGTATGCAGTTTGGCCCGGATGATTGCATGGTCAGACTCATGCCCAGACATGGCACCTGAAGTGCTCTCAATGCATTCAGAGCCCAGGTTATTACAATACAGGCGTTCAGGCGAGTCCCAAGGACTCGAATGCCCAATGGGACTCCACCAGGAGTCTGGCTTCTTCATGGGACTGGGTTAAGACATGTCTGTTCAGGACATATACCTCTCAGCGGGCTGATCATCCCAGAACACTTTCGCAAGGTTTTTCAAACTGGATATTCTATTATCTATTCTATATAATTTTTTTGCACCACACGTTCTGTCTGTGCAGGAGAAGAAGGCTGAGCAGCCATTGGATGACTAAGTTGCTTGAAGCCACGCCCCTCTCTGGCGTGTCTCAATTAGGTTGTTTAGGTGGCACGATACGTACAGTACCTTATGCGATCATAATGCTTTTATAATCCTGTCGCGTCCTGCGTCCTGCGAGGATGCTGTGAAATGCTCATGCAGCCGCGTGTAATAGCCACCTGCTAAAGTAAAAAAAATGCAATCATGTTTCTGTTTGTATATGCCCACTCATACAGGCCGGCCATATATGTGAGCATCAACATGTTTGTTGCCTTTGTTTTGACTACCTATATCAGGCTAGTCCAGTGCTGCGTGACTGTGTGCAGGGAGGTACCAGCGCTGCCTTGGGTCTCAGCCAAACCTGAATCTAGGTGTTTCAACTAGATCCGGTACTCTACCTAAGGGCGTGCTTACTACTGCATGTTCATAATAATTTCTACTAATTCATTGATTCAAGATCTCAGAGACGCTGCTGTAATGAACACGACAGCTGATGACTACTTCATTATTTTTTGTTCCTTCTCATTTAGCTTTATTTGACGTTTGATTCATCGCGGGTTCCCTCTTACGTCATACTCCGGGGTTTCCTTATGCATTTATGCACATGAGCACTCTTCAAAAACAACACTTATTGAGGAAATGCTAAAATATATTAAAATGGATATATATTTCGAAGGAATGGAAGATATAGATTGCACTGCATGTTAGCTTGCTTATTTTTCCCAAGAGCATGATTTAGTCCACGTCTTAGTAACGATAAACTATGCTACTAACCACAGGTCAGGAGCTGTAGTTCCATCAACATAAATTTGTGGTGCTGTTTGCGAATGTTTGTTTGAACTGTGGTTTTGGGGAACACCAAATCGTTGAACAGTGGAACTTGTGACCATAGTTGGCTATCAATGCTTTTATCAGCATTTTTTTTTTCTCTCAAGAAAAACAACAGGAAGTAACCAGAAGCGTTTTTTTTTCCCCAAGAAAAACAACAGGAATTAACCAGAAGCATCCTGCTACATGACACACAGAGCAACTCCTGAGTTCACTTGAGCAATATATGGAGCTAAAGTGATCTGAAGACCTGTTTGTGTGGTCTGATTTAGTGTGCCTGTGACGAAATGGTTAAAAATACTTCACTACCATGAAGCATACTTCCTTTTGATCGTCACCGTTGTGGTAGTTGTTTTGCTACTGTTGCTTTTAAGGAACAATTAATTTCTACATTTTTCATCATCATGTTTTTATTTTCGTTAGCTTCTTTCCAGTTTCCCCTTGTTTTCTTTTCAATCAAGCCTCTTCACGATCTCTCCGTGTCTGCATCCATCCACAAATCCATCCATTCCACCCTATTTCTTCCTGTAGCTCTCTATTTTTCAGTGGTGCTATTCTTTTCCATGTGACACTTTGATTTCCGTTCCTTTATTGACCCTCCGCCCATCAGCGTCCTCCTACACACTGAACAAACACACACACACACACACACACACACACTAAAGCGCCATTTTAAGCAATTCTCACAGGTCTCACCAATTTCATATCAGATCACAATGGTGGTGCACAACACCAGCGAGTCCCCTGTGCATTAAGTGCAAAGAGAGTGTGACCTCAATATCCTCCTGAAATAACAACACACACTTAATTTGGTTAAGGACTTAGGCAGGTTGAATTCATATGAGAGTGCTTTCACTTTGCTTATCAGTTTCTGTGTCAACTCAAATGTATACGTGTGTCGAATGTGTTGCTTTTGACCTATAACCTCACAATTATTGTGGATAAGAGCCCATATTAGTCTGTACGTCCTGTATCTTGCTCACAGGTGGCACCTGCTTTGACCGGGCTCTGGATGGCAGCCATGTTGGATTGGGGTGCCATTTTTAATTATCAGCCTCTCTCGATTTTTCTCACTCCATCCTTATCAGCTGTCACTCTCACATTACTCTTCTTCTTCTTTTTTTCATTTTTATCTTCCTCACTCTTTGAATCATTGTCTTTCAACTCTCTCCTTTCATTAATGGGTGCTCCTTTTCTTATGGGTGCTTTTGGCCTTTAAGACTTTAATCGAATAACTTTACTAAATATTTTCACATTCCTAATAGTCTAAAAACAATGTCCACCAGTGTACAATTTATACAGCATTGTTCAAAAGCTTGTGTTCAGTTTTTTATTTTTTTTATTTTTTATAAATCTCTTATGCTCACCAAGGCTGCATTTATTTGATCAAAAAAATACAGTAAAAACAGTAATACTATGAGATATTATTGCAATTTAAAATAACTATTTTCTGTTTTAATATATTTTAAAATTTAATTTATTCCTGCAATGACAAAACAAAAATTTCAGCAGCCATTACTCCAGTCTTTTTTTGGACGATGTGAAACAAACTCCTTTGTCTTGCTAAGTCTTAGCATTTTGTTTTCCAAATGCACAAAATTAAATAATATTTTCTAGCTTTTTGCATTATTTGACATTGCATTGATTGGAAATGAAACACTAAAAGTACTCCGTTCCCAGGTGAAATCTGTTAGTTTTGTAGTATTATTCACATTGATATTAATGGTGACCCAGAAAGCATGTTTTCTGTCATATATTTCTGCCTTCATACTGTGAGACGGTTGTGTGTATGGCAGCTGTTGAAATGGCCAATCTTTTCCATTTGCGGTTCTGTCAGCTGCTTGTTTGCCACAAATCCACAACCTAAGATATTTGTAAAGAAAACAGAACTGAAGAGGTGCTGTTCTTCTGAAATTGATTCCCTCTCTCTTCTTAAAAGCCTCTTCAAAACAAGTCATTCCCTTTGGTAAAGTCGCCTGCTACAGAGTTTGTTGTTTGCTATGTATCATAGGGGATCAGGCTCGAAATAGAACGTTGACATAGTCACACACTTGCACTGTTGATTTGAACACTTAAACACACACAAACTTACGAGTGTTTCTACACAATGGGCACTTGTGAGAAGGTCGATCAGACATGGCCATCTTAAAGCACAATTCAGTGCAAAGCATGATGTGACATCTATCTATCTACACACACACGCACATATATAATATTACTTGTAGCAAGATGCTAATGCTAACATGCTATCACTTGACACTTGCAACAAGGATTTTGTCTTTGGTATTAAGACACAATTTTATGATAGTAGTTTGTCTTAATATTGGCTCACTCTCTTACTACATAATCAAAAGTGTGTAATTTCCCTCTGGTGAAGTACATTATTCTGGCGTGCAATAAAATTATATGAATAAGGATTTATTCTGTTCTCAAATCATGGTGGGAAGTCCCTACTTATGAGTTCGGAAGTCATAATTACAATGTGATGTATGTGTTAAGTGATTTTGGTAGGAATAAAATGTATGTGTTCAGCAATTTCACATTTCTTTTGTATTTTTTCCCCCATTTGCTGACAAAGACATGTAGCTTTTTTTTTTTTAGTCTAATGCAAAAATTAAGAGAGAATGATGTGCATTAGGTGTGTAATTTATGCTTTTTTAAATTTTGTCATTCTTGTGAATGATGGGAAATGTCCCATTATGCTGCACAAGCCTGCTGCCTGATAAACTGGCCGAATGAGAAGTATTTTCCGCCAAGCTTAAATGTTATTCTTCATCAACAATACACAAAACACATCCAAACTAAATTGTACAGTCTACAATCACAATGAAAACATATGGCATGCATCTCCAATAGCTTCCTGATAATCGATGGATGGATGGATTGATTGATTGATTGATTGATTTTTAAAGTACATTATTGTTGTTGTTGTTGTAAAAAGTTGAGTGTATTTTTTGTTAAATTGTTTATTTATTGTTCTATTATTAGTATTATTATTAGTATTATTATTATTATCAGGGTAAATATTAACAACAACAATAATAATAATGATATAAAATAATAAAAATATCAACAACAGCAATTAGTGTTATTTAAAAAAGTTATAAAATATGTCTTTATTTTTAAGCTGTTGCAGAGCATGACATTGCACAACCTGACCTACGTTTGCCACTTAGAATTCATTCAGATATTAAAACTTTAAGATCTGTATTCAAATTATTTTATGTATTAATCACATTTTTTAAAATATTTTTGAATGTATTAAAAAATATACCAAGTAGACCAACATTGTGGCAACATTTAGGGGTGCTTCAAAGAGGATGAACTTAAGAAAGAGATATGTCTCTCACTTGTTCTCGAAACTATAAAACACAGTTTTTCGCTATCACACAGAAGCATACAAATCTGCAAACTTGCAAGTAATTGTTGTTGCCTGATTGCGTGTAGCACATGTGAAAAGTGCTTTTGTGGAGAGTTTTGTGGTTAGTGTGTAAATGAGGGTTTCACTAGGCTATTCAAATGGACAAGTTGTAGGTATGAGGCACCATTAGCTACCATTAGCTTCCCACTATGAGAGCCCTTTACTTTCAAACAATTACTGCTCCAAAAATCACAGGACCTGGCTCAAACCTTTGCTAACTTCCCATTTGGTGTTTAAAAAAAATAAAAAATTCAGGGAAAAAAAGTCAGGGACTAAAGCTTGGATATGGCGGACTCTATATTGTGTTCAGTGAGAGCTGTAATTGCCATTGATGTGGGTTGCCCAATTGGCTTTCCCAAGACTGAAGGTTTTTGAGTGTGTGGCCCATAAACACGGTTTCTATTAAAGGACCTGTAACCACAGTTATTGCTAGGCCTATCGGACCTCTGGCTGCTTAATGGCTGATATAGCTGTCAGTCAATAGGCCCTGTGTAGGCGGGGTCAAACCCAAGAGGACACAAATGGAAATGGGCGTTTGAAGTACAATCACTTTGGTTGGTGCTTACTTCAATAAACTGCTATATTAGCTCAGGAATACACACATATACAGGCTACTGTATGTATGCCAGCTGCCATTGTTGTAATTCATTCATGTTCATATATTTCTCAGTTTTGCCATTTGGTTTTAATTGAACATGTTGGAATGTTATTGCATGTATGTTTATGCAAGGTAAACGGTCTCTGTAATTTTAATAAAGGCAATGACATTTAAAAAAAGTGCTCTGTATTAGCTGAAGCTACAGTATGAAAGAGGGAAGCTTTAATAACTAGATGTGTTTTGATGCTGATGCAGATTAGTGTGATGTTTGAAATATGCATCTATCTTTTATTGGTTTATATTGTGGCGAGGTTGGAAACGCACGTTTCTTCAAAAATAAGTTGATGTTTTAAATATAGATGTGAAAACTGCTGATAGAAAGTGGAAGAAAGGAAAAAAAAAAGTAAGAGTGATGACTGTGGTTTGCACAAATAGTGTGTTCATCATACCATCACACACACACACACACACACACACACACACACACATATATATATAAATTAGAAACTATTTACAAAAAAATACTAGAATTTTTAATTAAAAATACAAATAAAATAATAAATTCAAAATATTAATTAAAATATAATAAATAATACTAGAATAACACTGCTAGAAAAATGCATATATACATTTTGAACTTGTAATAGAAAATGTAAATACAATAGATGTAAATCATACCATAATACATGATAACATTGGTCTACGAAAAAAAAAATGCAGTGGTCATTAAAGTAGTCCATTTAACTTGTGCACTATATTTTCTGAGTGTTCTGAAACCATGCAATATCCTTTCTGAGGATCAACACGTCATTATTCTCTGAAAATCTTGCTTAACAGACTTGGTCACCATTCACTTTCATTGTTTCAAAAGAGCAGCTTGAACCTTCTCTAAATATCTCCTTTTCTGTACCACAAAAAAAAAGAAAGATATGGGTAAATAATAAAAGATTATTATTATTATTATTTAGTGACAGCCCTCTTCCTAATGCTGTTTGTCTCTTTCAGGCTGTCATTCCTGATGACTCCAGTTCACCTTTTTCAACTGTGGCGAAAGTCAGAGCGCAGTGTTCTGTAGCCCTATCAGTGTCCCTGATTCCGTGGCAGCACACCCATGAGGGCCCTGAGCCAGCATCGATTGCAAGGGTCAAAGGTCACCCGTGCGAGTCTTGTTAGCTGGAGGCTGCGTGCAGCTAAAAGGTGATGTTAAACACAATATCGATCCAACATCCCTCCCTGATAGAGAAAGAAAAATGAAAGAAAGAAAGAGTGAACAAAAGAATGGCACAAATGAGAGAGAGGAATAGAAAAAGCAAGAGAAATGGAGATAAGGAATGAGATGAGATGAAAGAGAAGATGGAATGAAAACTAGAGAATGAATTTAGCGACAAGAGAAGAATATAGAATATAGGTTACAGGGAAAGAATGATAAATAGCATAAAAATGACATTTCAGTATTAAGTAACAAATGCAGACCCTTACAAAAAGTGTTACGGTGCAAGGACAGGGCAGTATGAGGTTTATAGAACCGTTCTGGTTCTTTGTTTAATTGGCCATGCAGAATCCAGAATTTTTGAGGGCTGTCTATTTTCTTGCTATTAAAAAAAAAAACAATTTGAAGATTTGTCTCATTAGTAAGCACAGAGTGGGTAATGGAAAACCCATAATGAAGCTGGATTACTGAATGCTTTGAAGATTTGGAAGCTTTTGAAATTATTTTATAAAATAAAATTTTATATTATCAACCATAACTCCTTCAAAAACAGCCAGAAACCTTGGAGTTATGGTTGATGTTCAGCTGACTTTCTCAGACCACATTGCTAAAACAATATGGGGTGCTGTGTGTACATTAATGAGGAAAAAAATTAACTTAAATGATTTTAGCAAATGGCTGCAATATAACAAAGAGTGAAAAATTTAAGGGGGTCTGAATACTTTCCGTACCCACTGTATATCACACATCACGATTAATCGATTTGACAGCCCTGCTATGATCATTTTAATTTTGAAAGCTGAAGTGTTTAAATTATGTGCAACTTGCATTTCCAATGTCTGTCACTGGTTGATCAACAGACAGACCTTCCCTGTCCTGCCAAGTTTGCAGTGCAGGCATGTCAAGTGATCCATCAGAAAATAAGATAACATGCATTTCATTTGTGAAGTGTTTAATTCACTGAATTATCCAAAATAACATTTTTGTTTATTAACCAATAGAATTAATGTTAACTATTATGAATTTGCATTATGTACTTATAATAATATTACATTATTATTAGTAGTAGTAGTAGTAGTACTAGTATCATTATTATTATTATTATTATTTAATAATAATGATAATAATAATTGGTATTATTAGTAGTAGTGTTGTTGTTGTTGTTGTTGTGATAGGACTATTGCAATGCTCACTTGGCAGGTCTTCCAGCCAGTTCTATTAAACCTTTACAATTAATCCAGAACGCAGCAGCAAGATACATTTTTTATGAGCCAAAAAGAATGCACTTCACACCTCTGTTTATCAATTTGGACTGGCTACCAGTAGCTGCTCGCATAAAATTCAAGGCATTAATGTTTGCCTAGAAAAACCACCACTGGCTCTGCACCCCTTTACCTAAATTCATTACTTAAATTAAATGTTCCCTCCTGGTGGAATGACCTGCCCAACTCAATCCAAGCAGCTGAGTCCTTAGCCATCTTCAAGAAACGACTAAAAACACATCTCTTCCATCTTTATTTGACCCTCTAACTCTAGCACTCTCTATCTGCTTGTTTTCTTAAAAAACAAAACAAAAAAAAAACACTAGCTTTCTAATCTTTTTTGTATTCTATCTATTTTCTTTTCATTTATTATACAATTAACAAAAGCAAAAAAGACCTCTAACACTAGCTTGCGTTTTTCTTTTTCTATTTTATTTGTTTTCTTTTTATGTATTATATAAAAAAAAAAAAAATAAATACTGAGCAAAGTGTCTGAATACTTAGGACCATGTGATATTTCTGTTTTTCTTTTTTAATAAATCTGCAAAAATGTCAACAATTCTGTGTTTTTCTGTCAATATGGGGTGCTGTGTGTACATTAATGAGGAAAAAAATTAACTTAAATGATTTTAGCAAATGGCTGCAATATAACAAAGAGTGAAAAATTTAAGGGGGTCTGAATACTTTCCGTACCCACTGTATATCACACATCACGATTAATCGATTTGACAGCCCTGCTATGATCATTTTAATTTTGAAAGCTGAAGTGTTTAAATTATGTGCAACTTGCATTTCCAATGTCTGTCACTGGTTGATCAACAGACAGACCTTCCCTGTCCTGCCAAGTTTGCAGTGCAGGCATGTCAAGTGATCCATCAGAAAATAAGATAACATGCATTTCATTTGTGAAGTGTTTAATTCACTGAATTATCCAAAATAACATTTTTGTTTATTAACCAATAGAATTAATGTTAACTATTATGAATTTGCATTATGTACTTATAATAATATTACATTATTATTATTAGTAGTAGTAGTAGTACTAGTATCATTATTATTATTATTATTATTTAATAATAATGATAATAATAATTGGTATTATTAGTAGTAGTGTTGTTGTTGTTGTTGTTGTGATATAAAGTATAAGGGATATTTTACTTCCATATGTAGTACCATAATGATGGTATCAGATTATCACGTTTCTTTGTTTTTTAATTACATTTTGAATTTCAAATTGTTAATGTGGTACGCTATACATGTTACAGTACCAAAGATTATTCATATTTCAGATATTTGCAAGCATATTCATCTGACAGCTCAAAGGTGACAGACATGCACTTATAAACCTTCTCAGTGTTACACGCTGCAGTTCCACCTTTGACTCATAGAGGGTGCTAATGCTACAGTCATTGTGATATTGTCAAGTTGTTGCATATGGCTAATTACAACTTACAAAGCCAGGTGAGTGTGTGTGAAAGTTTTCATGCATAGGATCTGCCTGACTAAATTCAGTCACGTGACTGGCTAAAAAGAAAGCGCAATGAAGTCTATTGTTTTGAGGTGTCGACTGTTTGGAGCTTAATTATATGGCAAAGAGCCGAACACAGAGCATGTGGCATTAAGATGATAATACGATGTGTGTGTGTGTGTACATGTTTTTCTACACTGGTGGGGACTTAAACCTGAATACACACCAATTAATGGGGACTTGTGTCACCGTGGGGACCTAAATTGAGGTCCCCATGTGTACAAAAGCTTATAAATCATACAGAATTAGTTTTTTTTTTTTTTTTGAGATTGTAAAAATGCAGAAAGATTTCTGTGAGGGGTAGGTTTAGGTGTAGGGTTGGTGTAGGGCGATAGAAAATACAGTTTGTACGTATAAAAACCATTACGCCTATGGAGAGTCCCTACAAGGATAGTGCACCAGCCTCTGTGTGTGTGTGTGTGTGTGTGTGTGTGTTCATTAACTTTGTGTTAAAGTCTGATCCATCCATCATAAAAGGACTGTCTGGTGTTGATCTCACATCAGCGTTGGCCTAATAAGGGACAGCTGTCTTCATTTCAACATTAACTGTTCCAGTATTTCTACTTATTAAATGTGGCTGTAGGAGATTTACTCTCTGTGTTGAGTGTTAATTTGTGTGTGTGCGTGTGTCTATGCTCAGCAATTTGTGGAGTGGTTTGTGTCTAGAGACTGTCAAGATAGTTATGTGCTCTCTCTTCATTACACGAGTCCCACTCCATTTGCAGCTCTCCTCTTGCTCTCACGTCTCCACATTTCTCTCCTCTCCTTATTTTTTTTCCTCTTTTCTTCTCTCGTGTAATTTCTCCTCTCCACAAATTTCTCCTCTCATCTGATGTCTCCTCATTTTCTCATCTCATATTCTCCTCTTCTTTCCTTATCTCTCCTCTCCCGTTTTATTATTCTTATTCTCTCAGTTTAGCTTATTTCATCAACCCCTTCGCTTTCTTTTAGTTATTGTTTCTTCTCTTCTCATCTCTTCAAGTTTCTCTTCTGCTCTTATGCAAGCTTCGTGTCTTCATTCCTCTCATGTTATCTGTCTTTTCATTTTCTCCTCGCATTCTCTCGTCACATCTCTTTTCTCCTCATTTGTTTTTTTTCTTCTAATTTCACATCTTCTCCTGTTCTTCTCCTCTCTTTTCATCTTCCTTCATCTATACTCTCATCTTCTCCTCTCATTTTCTATAGTTTAAAAGGTGTTTGTGTGCACTAAATACTGTGAAATATGCCTTTGTTTCCCTGAAACTTTTGCATTTTTCATGGATAGGTCAGAAATATGTTTTAAGTCTTTACAAAAAATCCCTTTTTTGTTTGTTTTTCAGTGTGTGTGTGTGTTTATCGGCGTCTGCTTCAGTCCTGGGTCCCCAATGGGACGTTTTTTTCCTAGTTACAAATGGTTATTGAGATAAGATTACTCACCTGTAATGTGAGTTTAATTAAAGCCCTGGTTGTTTCCTGAGGGCCGGCGGAGATTCTTTACTCAGTGGAGAGAGAGAAACAGACTCCGCCCCCAGGGATTCTAAATGTCACTCAACCATCTAAGACAATACACTTCTGCATCTTTAATTTTTGAATCCATCTCATCATTCCATCTCATCAAGCCTTATTTAATTCCTCTTTTATCTCTTAAAGGAATGGTTCTGCCAAAAATGAAAATTGGCACCATTTACTCACGATCATGTTGTGAATTTTTTTCAGAAGCAGTTATTTTGCAGCTTGTCAGAGCTGCTCTTTCATACTATACAATGAGAAAACATAGCAACCAGAGATTGGATATATATATATACATATATATATATATATATATACATAAAAAAAAATATATATATAATTAAATATATTCTTCTCTCTATAGCCGTCAAATCTAATTTACCTTGTATAAACAGCATTTTTGGGATTTATGCTGCTTTATATATGTATCATATATGTGACCCTGGACCACAAAACCAGTCTTAAAGGTCCCCTGAAATGCTTAGAAACACGCAGCATTACTCTGTGTTGACGTCAGTTTAACTGAAACAGGAAGACAGGGCGGGACATATCAAGCAGCCCCGCCCCTTTTTAAAATAGCCAAT
>NW_015640446.1:432149-444971 GCF_001515625.1 Sinocyclocheilus rhinocerous | reverse complement strand
CCGCTTGCACCATCTAAATACACCCCCATTTGGAATAACCCAGATTATACAGTTACAGTTTTTCTGAATTGCTAAAACACATTTCTTGAAACCATCACTAATTTTCTCAAAAACTTAAACACAAATCCAAATACTCAAACTAAATTCACGAAACCTCTGACTCTTCCATCAAAATCAAACAATCACTGCAAAACCATTTCACTTGCACTCTAAATCAAACGGTGCTCTCAGATCACACACACATATGAGTCAATAAAATAAACGCTACAGAGCATTCATTAGACACTACAGAGAATAATGGAGAACACAGCATCCAGAACATTACAGAAAAAAGTATATTGTAATGAGTAAACAATTTTGCAATTTTGTAAAGTTTAGTAATTGCAATTGAGTAAGGTGAATATATTGCATAGGCCTACTGTATGTACTGCAAGAATAATAGTTGTGCTAAATATTGAATAGTACTGAATGTTTGCATATATTCAGGACTTGGATACTGCAAAAATACTGCAGTCCAACTGCAAAGGACAAGTAATGTAGTCTTTTTTGCTAGACAAAGAGAAAACCCCTCTGGTCTGACAGATCCAGCCTTGATAACACTCTCTAAGCCTTACTCTTTCTCTCCTCATCCTCCTCATCCTCCACTTCTTACATATACTCTTGCTCCTCTCCATCTCAGATTGTTTCCCTCTATTGTTCGTATCATCATTCAGTCACCTGTGCCACTTGTGCACTCTGAACTGGCTCATATGTTGTACAGTTGGTTTGATCATATCATTAGAAACAACAACAATTCTGAATCGTTATGTGTAAACGATGACAACTGTGCTTTAGTTGTGTTTAACTTTTGCCACTTGTGTTTAGCATTTTGCAGCACAAATGCATCACAGTGTGATAAGTGTTTAAGTGAAAGAGAATGTGTTTAGAGTTTTGCAAAACGTATTTATAAACGTATTGTATTTGTTAACTTAAAAGTGTATTCAACAGTTTTTGCTGCGTTATCAGAATGAATATTGAGAATCAAATATCGGTATTGACTGCTGAAATATCGGTATTATGAAAATACTATTGTGATGCGCATTGACCAAAGCATGATTTGGAGAATGGTTTGCCCAAAATGTCTTTCTATCTCTCTCTGCCGCATCTGCTCCCACTCATCTGTCCTTTGCCACTGATTCCTTCTGAAATACAGTACTGATATATGCACTCAGCACCCAACATGAGCTCACTGAAAGACATTGATTTTTAAAGTGTGTGTGTGTGTGTGTTTAAGAGCTAAGCAGTATCTTAGGCACAATCACAACCCCCCTACTGACACCGACAAACTGGCCTTGACACACAACGTTCCAAGCAATGAGAGAATGAAAAAAAGAAACAAGTCTCAGCTTTAAAAGACACTGATGGAAGAGGAAGGATTTGCTGCTTGTTAAAAGAGGCATTTAAAGGAAAGAGTTACAGTCTGCATACAGGATATAAAGAAACAGGATCAGACGGAAGGATAGAGCGTGTGAGAAGAAGGGTTGTTAATGTGATGAATGCCATGTCCAGGCTACTGGGATGAGGAAGAGACACGCTAGTCTGTGGCATTTCGTTCACTCTCTCTCTCTCCTTGTGCTGCCTATTTCCTTAGTTATTGTTGTTGACTGACCTTAGAGGAATTGTCCAGGTTATTTACAACGTTGTCTATGGACCTCATCTGTGGCATGCTGTGATTACCACACACAAATATTTTGATTTGTCCCTCTATATACATTTTATAAAAAGTACGTTTTTTTTACGATACAAAGTTTCAATTGCCTGTTATTTTGGAGAAAAAAAACAACAACAGCAGACCTTCATTACTGTATGTTGAGTTCACTATAAAACAAACAAATAAATGTTTTTTTTTTTTTTCCAATTTTCCCAATTTAAAAGTTTAATCCAAATTACATTTGTTTTAATCAACTTTAGATGCAGGAAACTTATTTTGAAGCAGTACCTTTATGTGCTGGGCTCTGTGTGGCAGGTTTTGATGGAGCTAGTACAGATGCTTTCTCTTTCTCCTTCTCTGGAGGACCCCTGTCATCTTTTTTGTTCTTTTTATGCTGCTTCTTCTCTTTCCTAAGACGCTGCTTTTCTTCTTTGGTCAATTCCTTACCTTCACACTATAGATAAAAAGAGGGGAATCACAGTTTGCATGATTTTAAATAAGCCGGTGTCAATGTAAATGAACAGGCTGTCTCTTAAAACCTAGTCTGCATTTTGGGCAAGACCTGATCATTGTTTTTGAGCTATGGAGAACTTTTCACATCTTCTAATTTAATTCCTTGCCATCAATTTCTCTTATTGGAGGTCTGAAAAAAAATAGATTCACGTATGAATTATGACTTTGTTATGCATGTTGCATAACACTGTAAATCTCACCTGCTGTCCTTTTAAAGAGAAAAAAAAAATCTCAATCTAGACCATAAAAGCGGTTTGGATTGTTTGTGACCCCAAAGAAAACCAAAAAAAATTTTTTTTTTTTTTTTTTTTTTTAAATGTAAAACCAAAATTAATACAGAGAGTACATTTACAAGAACTTGGCACATGCATTTTAAATGACATTTTTATTTTCCGACAATATAACACTGTTTTAAAAATATAAATATGTATATGCTTATCAACCCTATAAGTAAGTAAATAAGTAAATAAATAATATAATTTACTGCCATACAGTTGTCTGTTGACAAACATGATACAGGGCAACAACACACTGCGTGATGTAGTCCATAAATGCTGTTATATGCCCCTAAAATTCAAGATATTGGGGAAAAAAAATGCCCCGGTATGAGTTTTTGTCTCATATTTATAAAATATGATAAGTGATATCACACAGGAGCAGCGAGTGCAATATCACACAAGTGCTGTTTCTGTCCCGAATAGCACACGTGCACATGTGATTTTAAACAACAGTTCAGTAAATAATAAGTTAATACTGTGTTATTTTGTTTAGATCGGGTACAATATTGTCTGTTTTTGATCAGTTTTGACAACAAAACGAAAACCTATAAAGCCACAGCATCACAGCAGTGATTCGTTTCTGAATGAATCTGCGTTTTGAACGAGTCGTGTGAACCAATGATTTATTGGCCCGTCCGTTAAGAGAGTCATTTACTTCATTCCTGAATGAATCAGCAGTTTGAACCTTAAAACAAAATTTACCGTGAAAGAATTTAATATACAGCAAGCGCTTAAACAGAAATAGCATGTCTGCTTTTAAACCTTTCTGAAATAGACTTCCTTTGTAAAAGCCCAGCTGTACATTTGTATCCACTCTTGTTTACAAACTGAGGGACGAATCAGAACTATTATCTGTGATAAACAACAGCATGCCACAGATGCATACTATAGAGATTAGGCTGTAAATAACCTGACATTTTCGTTTAAGATTGAAAAATATCTCTGTGCATGTTTCGCGCTATTGCTTTTGGTCATCTCCCATTATTAATAAAAATGCATTTCCTACAGAGTAGAAGAGCTGCTGTAGATATAATTATCTCAGTGAATGCTGAAGGCAAGTAGGGAATATGACTGTGTGTGCAGACATGTGCTTATATTTGTCCATAATGTTTCCATAATTGTAAGGGATAATGAGGCGCTCTGTGACTGTGTGGTTTTTATTGTTAGCATGATTAGCATGTTAGCCTGATGTTTTCGATTTGTGTTTGAAACTCTACAAAGCAGCTGCATCTTTCACATACTCGTTTTGCTCCATGTCAGATCTCTCTTCTCTCTTTCATCCCCTCATCGCACCCTGCCCTGTCATTGACTGGTGGTTGATGGAAACTGGAAGAAGGTTATGTAAAGAAGCAACCCAGCTGCGCTCTGATTGGCCCTGTGTGTGGCATAACCTCACACGATTGGCCATCACCTCTGAACTTTTGAGAAAGTCTGTGTTGATGAGAAAGTCACAAAAGAACTCCATATTTACCGCTTGGGCTCTTTCTTTGTCTCCCACCTCTGCTCCGGCGTTCATATTTTCTTTTCATTTAAGTTCAATAAGGTGCCGCACGGATCCGTTCAGTCAACAAACCATGTCGCCCCCAGCCCTGGCTCTTATAGTCTCTCTGTCGGTAAAGAGCGGCTTTACACTGATCTGTTCAAAGCACACGATGATTAATTTATAGACAGATAGAGAGACAGACAGTGACTGACACAGACATCAAAAGACGAGTGCAGCTGAACAGACAGAGTGGATGCCAACTTTTGAATCAATGCTCCAAAAAAAAAAAAAAAGAGAGAAGAGTAGCCCTGTTTCTCCTCCTTCAGCTTGCTTTTCTGATGTATCTGTCTTCATGAAACAAGAAGGCTGGTTTTAATCTTCTGACGGTGGTGTGAAATTATGAAACGGGTGTGTGTGTGAGAGAGCGCGGGGGTGGCGAGGTCTTTTTGTGTTTTCTGAATGATTAGGTTTTATTGAAGCTTCTCTGGCTTGTGGAGAGATTGTCACTGCTCTTTGTGCTTATGTCTGTGCATGTGTGCAGTTGGTTTTTGGTTATTGAAAATTAATGGCTCTGATTGTAATGATTTGATGCATAAACAATAGTTACTTCTGGTCCTCAAATCTAATTGGCTGCCGCACAGTTTTCTACAGTATCACCATGGGAACTGTTTTACCATTTATATCACTCTGCTTGCAGCATTTCTCTAAGTGTCATAGTGGACAATCAAACTCGCTATAATTTTAGAAATACTACTCGTTGTGTCACGGAATGTAGTTTTTTTTTTTAGGAGAGAATGTAGTTGTTCAAACTTCAAATATGCAGTTTATTAATTGTGCATATTTTAAAATTTGCTTTGATGTTTTCAGAGATGTGAGCTCCAGGGCATCAGCAGCTGTTCAGCGTTCATTAACCTGCCGAGAGCAGCCTCACCTCGGCCAGATCTTCTGGAATTTGCTGCTGGTTCTGATGTCTCTATAGTGGTTAAACATGAGCTATACTTTGTTTTGGGTAAATCTAACCAGCAGTCTTTGCTCTCATTAATCTATTATTTGTTTCAGAGCAGATAGTTTTGACTGTGGGCAAAGGTTCATAACTTTATTTTTTATATAACTTACACTATTAGATAGCAACAAGGTATTGTCTTCATGAGTGAGTCAGTAGCAAATACTTTTATATTGAAAGAGACTGAAACGGGGTTGTAAACAAGGACATTATTTTTACGTTTGTTTTTGTATTTTTACGTTTGACATAGGGCTGGACAATAATTCAATATCAATTCAAAAGTGATGATAAAGGCATTTATAATGTTACAAAATATTTCTATTTCAGATAAATAGTGTTCATATCAATATCGGAATTATATCGTATCGACCGAAATTAAGAAATATATCGTGATATCAATTTTGGCCATATCGTCCAGCCCTAGTTTGACATTGTTTTTACAACACCTTGAAAGATACAACCAGCAAATCCACTGACTAGCGTCATCATGGGGATATATCCACTTAACAGTTGGAAGGATAGTACAGCAAAGATATCGCATTCAAACTAATGTTTTATTGTGAAGATGAGATTGAGCTGAAGAATGAATGCTGTATCAGATGCAGGTAATCACACTCGATCAGTCCATCTCTCTCTCTCTTATAATACTCTACATAATAAAGCTTTTAACTTCCATTGTGACTTCGTCACAAATTCTAAAATGATGTTTTCAAATTAGTAAAGGCGGCTTGGGCTCATCTGTTAAACTGTCAACTTGAGATTTGAATCTGTGGAGAAAGGAAGTAGTTCTGCACACAAGGTTTTTTTTTTATTATTTTACTTTTTTTTTTTTTTAAAACACTCCGGGTTGTTTCTTATTTATTTACATTCTTGTGGCTTGAAACTGTTGTATAAATTTAATATCACACTTGTAATCGTGTACTATTGCTATTTTTTTAATCAATTTAATGCATACTTGCTAAATAAAATGATTAATTTCTTAATCAATTAATATACCGACCCCAGACTTTTAAATCTTACTACTGCTATTTGTTACTGCTGGATCATAAATTACAGGCAATATAGCAAATACTGCAATGATCTGTAAATTATTATTATTTTTTATCTGCATACAATTTAAATAATGTATATGTATTATTCACATTACAATAATGACAATGTGATTTGATTAACATTAACATTTGACAGATTAAGTTAATCAATTGTTAATTACTTGAAAATTGTATTAAAAAAATGTTTCATTCAAGAAATTTCAATGGTCCTATACAACACCTTCTATAAGCAAAATATAACTTATAAATATAAAAATAAATAAATATATAAATATAAAAATTCTTATTTTGGGAGTGAAATATGACCCAGATGTGTCCTTGACAGGTTTTGTCAGATTCACCCAGACAATATAACTGAATGACTATCAGAGGCCAGGATTGCTTAGGACTGATCAATGAATAAATCTAGAAGTATATAGAAATACAGAACAAAAATGTCATGGTTCTGCTGGTGTGCCCTAGTTAGCCACCAGATGTCACTGCGTATTTGTTTGGCTTGTTGTGTGTTTGTTGGTGCCATGTGCTCTCCTGTCTATTGTCTGACCCCGCCCGTCTTGTTACCTCGTTATTGTTTCAGTTGCTTCACCTGTGTCTCTCTTGTTACCCTCCTCGTTTGTCTCCCTATTTATTCTCCTTGTGTCTGCAGTCCTGTGCTGGTTCCTTGTTATATGTTAGTAGTTCCTGTTGTGTCTGTTAGATGTTCCTGTTTTCTTGCTGTGCCCTGTCCTGTCCTGGCCTGGCCTGCCTGTTTTCCCCCCTCGGGGTAATTTTTGTTGTTTATTGTGTTTTACTTTTTACTAAATAAAGGCCCATTCTTCCTGCATTTGAGTCCTCACCTCATCTCTCTTCCGGGACCATGACAGAATGAACCAGCCAGATGAGGAATCAGCAGAGAATGGGCTCAATCCAGCTACCAGCCTCCACTACCTGCAGCCCCCTCTACCGACGCATGCTTCAGGTAGCAACACTAAGTTCCCTGCGTCACTGGGGGGCTGACTTGAGGGAATTTGCAATGGAGTTCAGGAGTGCTGCGTAGGGGCTGTACTACAACGATGCGGCTCTCAAGGACCTGTTTTTCTATGCCCTTGATGAGTCCATCAGTACCTGGAGGAGGTTCGGCACGGAGCACCTGTCCTTTGGGGCGTTTGTGGACTTTCTTTGCGTGAACATTTGGGCGGCGTTATGCAAATCTTCCCACATCGTGACGTAGATATGTGGGGGCGTGTTAGAACGAGCCGTTTTAGGTAGGCGTGGCTGACTCTTAACTTTTATAAAGAATATCTCTTTGGATTTGAGACTTTAGTCTTTGCAACTTTACAGATCTTCTTTATGCACCAAGAGCTTGTAACACTCCAAAGAGAAAGAAAAAATTGAAACGCATCATATGACTCCTTTAACTGTATGTTTCTACTCTTCTTTTGCTCTTCATTGTCTGTCCCTAGCAGATACTAGCAGATGCTAAAACAGTGAGCGAGAGATAAAATAGGGTATTTTAAGTGATTTGTGTGTCTTGTGTGTACCCAAAAGTATTCCGTGACCTGAAATGCTGCTCAGTGATATTTCACTCTGATGTGACTTCACAAAATAAATATGCATCTACAAAGAACTAGAATAAAATAGTGCCAAAAAAGAAGGGCATATCGGGACCAAGCTTTCTGCATGGTCGTATTCATGTGTAATAGAAACGATCTACACACACAAACACAAATAAATAAATAAATAAAAATTACCTGCAAACTTGCCACCATGATGCTGTGCTGCACTGAGTGGTTGTTAGGGGGTGGAAAGTTGGTTGATAGGGTTTCTGAGTGGTTGTCAGGTGGTAAGTCTTTATGATCCTTGTCCCCTAGATAACTTCAGTCTCTTAGTCATTATGCACTACCAGTCAAACCAACACTTTTTTGGGCCCCTGAAAATATCTAGATATGTTGCAGTGATTCGCTGATGAATCAGTGCCAGGTGTCTGTACCCAAATTAAAATGCCAGGTAACAGATTAAAAGACATAAAATTGCACATAAAATTACATTTTCCCATGCAGCCAGCTCATTACTCGAGACAGATGTGTCTTTATGTTATCAGGCCCTCTCACAGACTGAAAGAGACGGAGAATAAGCAAAGAGAGAGGCTGAACGCTCACTTTTAATGGATATTTAAAGGGTATGTCAAAGACCTGCAGAAATTACAAGCATTTCTGAGAGGTCGCTCCCATTGGCGTCGCTCCAGATACTAGAAAAAAACAGTTAATGAAACGAACATTAACAGTATCTCTGAAATGTTTCCTTTCAAAACACTCCATTCTGCTTGTCATTTCCTCAGCTAATACCTTTCTGAATTAAAACAGCCGAAAGGTTATCGTAATCCAATTTCAAAGACAATAGCCTTCCAGGACCCCTTGAAGCAACGCGGGAACCATCGGCGTTCGGATCAGGATTGCTTCCCATGCTTGCCGAGTGTAGATTACAACAAAGAGGGAAATAATTATGTCTTTCCATGAGAGGGAGACAGAAATATCTCTTTGAATTATTGAGTCTGCGTCTTGAAGCAGTAAACAAGGAGGAATCTTTTTGTCCGTCTTCCCTGTCTAATGCAATATCGCAGTGGTAAACAGAAGCCACAGTCTTTAATGAAGTCGTAGCTTTTGGTCTCAGCTAACAGGAGGATACAGATGCTGGTATTGTGCTGATTAAACCGCAGGACTTTGGTGCGAAAATTTGGTGCGTCAGGTTGAAAATTCGGTTCTCGCATCTTGCTGAGATTATGGGAACGAGTTGCATAACACTGACGCATGACGTTTTTGCATACAAAAGTTACATGCTGATGTATTCTTACATTACACTCTGTTCCTTTTCTAACTCTAACTCACTGCCCACTATCTACATGGGCAGCTACCAATGTTCCCTCTAATTTTTTTTCTTGCTGAGCAAAACATTTCTCTATTGGGCGGACATTTCGGCCACCTGAGCAAAAATATTCTTTATACCAGACCTGTACAGCGTGCACACAAAAAAAGTGTGTAACTTTTAACTTTAATGTGCTATTTGTATTTAATTTGACCTGTGACTAAATGATGTACATTTTAGGTTACCTGAGTTTTTTTTTTTTTTTTACAGTATAATATACCGCCATTCAAAAGTTTGGGATCAATAATATTTATTAAATAACTTTATTACGCTCATCAAGGCTGTATCTATTTGATAAAAATACTGAATATTATTTCACAAAATAATATTGTGAAATATTATTGCAATTTAAAATAAAAGTTTTCTATTTTAATATACTTTTATATATAATTTATTCCTATGAAGCAAAGCAATTTTCAGCATCATTACTCCAGTCTTCAGTGTCACATGATCCTTCAGAAATCATTCTAATATGCTGATTTATAATCAATGTTGGAAACAGTTGTGCTGCTTAATATTTATAAATAAAAAGTTAAAAAGAACAGTGTTTATTCAAAATAGAAATGTTGTGTTACAATATACAGTACAATATACATATAAGTTTGTGGTCAGTAATTATTTTTTTTTTTAAGAAATTAATACTTTTATTCAGCAAAAATGTGTTGAATGGATAAAAAGTGATAGTAAAGACTTATATTTTTAGAAAATATTTATATTTTGAATAAATGCTGTTATTTGTAACTTTTTATCAAAGAATCAAAGAAAAAAGTATCACAGTTTCAAAAAAAATATTAAGCAGCACAACAGTTTCAACACTGATAATAAATCAACATATTAGAATGATTTCTGAAGGATAATACAACACTGAAGACTGGAGTAATGATGCTGAAAATTCAGCTTTGCTTCACGGGAATAAATTATATTTTAAAGTATATTAAAATAGGAAAACAATATTAGAAATTGCAATAATGTTTCACAATATTACTGTTTTTTTCTGTATTTTCAATCAAATAAATACATCCTTAATGAGCATAAGAGACTTAAAAATCAAGGTCAATTATTTATTAGGTTTATAATATTTGATATAACATAATATAATATCAAAACAAACTGAAGCATTTAAACTGATAGAATAGAATAGAAAACAGACTGAAGCATTTAAACTGAGAATAGAATAGAATAGTAAACAAACTGAAGCATTTAAACTGAGATCTGTAAGTTAAATATAAAAAAACGTGAACGTGAATTCTTCTATAGCTACCTAAACATCCCTATGAAGTACAGTTTGCACAATACCCCTGTGTGTGACTGTAAAACTCTTTCTATGAAACCTGTAAACCGCATTCACCGGTTTTAACTCTATAGCAATATCAACTCTATAGCGGTTTACCCGAGCATTACAATTAATTCGCTTTCACAAATGGCTTTCCCAACTCATTTATGCGTGTGCGCTGCACATTATTTCTTCTGCGCGGCCGCAGCTTAGAGGGAACATTGGCAGCTACCAAATAAGTCATCTTCCAGACTGCATTGGAACCTCATATGTGAACAGTTTGGAACACTCTACATTGGCAGCTACTCCACACACCATGCATGTAACATAGGAAACCAAGCTGGTAACTGTTTTGGAATATCTAAGCATGTCATTATCTGTTAAAACTAGTCATTAGCTGGCTTATGCCGAGTTCACACTGCACGGTTTTCAAAGACGTCGCATCACTGTTGGTTTCACACTGAACTACTATCTGGGGTAGCATTCAGTTGCTGCATAATTCACATTGCGTGATTGTCACTCACGTGAACGAGCACCGATTTGCCTCCGATTTCGGGCATTTGTCGGCGATTTCGCAAAACCTGTCGGCGAGTGAAAAATTGGGCTAAAATCGTGCAGTGTGAACTCGGCATAACTTGTGCCAAAACCCAGTCTGACCACCTGAAGCTGGTATTACCAGTTGGTAGCTATTTTGTTGTTAGTCCAAGGTGATTTACCACTATCTTCGAAGTCCGCAAATGTCGGACATAATGGGACGTCTAACAACTGTGACAGCTGCCGTTGATGAGCTGCAGTAATGTTTGTACTGGACTTTTTTTAAAATTTTTTTATATCCAACTGTCTGAAAACAAAACAGCGTTCACAAATATGTTCACTTTGCTCCATTTATTACATTTACATAATCAAAAGTTCATACATTTGCATCCTAGTAAGATATGTCAATATTTAAAATCCTCCTTTTTTTTTGTAATGCTGCATACTTGATAAAGTTGAATCCAAATACTTACGACTTGTTCTATCAAAAAATAAATAAATGAATAAATAAATAAACAAATCAATAAGTTGTCACTGGCATGAAATGAATCGTCGCATAGTCTGGGCCACAAAGGATCTATCTATTGTATCCTTCATAGCCTGGAAAATGAATAACGCATTTAGAGACCGCATTTGAAGGAGACTCCAAATTGGGACAGGCTTCGTCGCGCTACTATGATTCATGCAGCCTTCGAAAGATGCAGCCTCTGAATTGGGCCACAGTTTGAAATTAGCATGTTGCTAATCTAACAACATGATATTCTAATAAGCATAAAAACCATAGCAAATATTGGGTATAATAATACATTTTTTATTACATTAAACTATATCGATACATTTCTGTATAAACTGAAATAGCATTGATCATTGCATTTATCTCCTCCATCATCTTGGGTTTTTTTTTTTTTTTATACTATCAACTATTTTTTTCAAAATGCACTCGGGGATTGCATTCAAAATAAATAATTCAATAAAATAATAATTACAACAACAACAATAATACTAATTACACATTAGCAGCTGTTCATTCAAGTAAAAATGCTTATCTCACTACATTTTTGCACACAATATGCATGTTGCTGCGAACAGGCCTTAAATTGGCAGCTTACTAGATTTTGCTACAGGGCAATTACCTTCAAATGTGGATAGTGACCAGTATCTAACTGTGTATGTGGGGGTTTGTGTATGTGATTGTCGCTCATCAGGGTCTCAGCAGTTATGACTGTCGACCCAGGCTAATGGGTGTCCATAGAAAAACACAGTAATGGGCCACTGTGCCGAGGAGCAATGGATCACTTTCCTATCAAAACTAGCCTTTAGGCCTCAGCTTCAATATATCCATCAAACTGTTTGTGTGTGCGCTTGTGTGTGTTACATCAGATGCACAATGGGAGATAATTGTGATGGTGTGGACACAGCCATGCATCAAAGTCACATGTTGGATTGATGCTCTAGACTGTAATGATCTCACATTGAAATGACAAATATGCACATTCTCTCCGTTATTTTCTCTTTTTCTCTCTCCTTTTCTAGTCACTTGTTTTTTAATGTGACTGAATTTATCGTTTCTTGTTGTTATTTAGTTTTGATCTTTGATATCTGGAAAAGAGACCGTCTTTTGCATAGATGGTGTTGTTGCGGCATCTACTAGAAGGGGCTAACAGGACCACTTTATTTGTATTTATTTATTTACTTTATTTTTTTTTTAAACTCACTTAATTTTGATACATCTTTCCAGAAAATAAGACTTCATGTATTATGTCATTTTTCTACTCAAATAAATGCATCTTGATTTAAAGGAATAGTTCTCTCAAAAATGAAAAGTTGCTGAATATTTACTCACTCTCAGGTCATCCGAGATGTTGATGAGGTTGTTCCTTCACTGGAACATATTTGGAGAAAATTATCATTACATCACTGGCTCATCAATGGATCCTCTGCAGTGAATGGGTACCGTCAGAATAGCTGATAAAAACATCACAAGTAATCCACACCATTCCAGTCCATCAATTAACGTCTTGTGAAACAAAAAGCCCAAATCTGTAATTAAGACTTTCAAACCGTTGCTTTGTCTCGTCATTTGAAAAAAAAAAAA
>NW_015640446.1:426829-431426 GCF_001515625.1 Sinocyclocheilus rhinocerous | reverse complement strand
CATTGTCTGTAAATTTGCAACAAACAAATATACAGAGGTCCTTTTTTTATTAGTAGCTTACAGAACATTCTCAAAACAAGACTTTCAAACCGTTTTTTTTGTTTCTTAATTTAAAAAAAAAAAAAAAAAAAAAATGGACATTTTTTTTTTTTTTTTTGCTAAACCTCCAGAACAGAAGCTTCCACTGAGCTTAAACTGAATAAATAATGCAGAATTCAAGGAGCTACCAGACACAAAACTCGTATTTCCTCTGGAAATTACTCGGATATGAAAGTCTACAAACCTGAGTTTGTACTGCATTTCTGATAAGGTCATATACGCATTCTCAAAGTTCTCAAAGCCAAACGCAGACTGCTAGACTTACGCTCATTGCCCTTTTATGTTTTAAGTATAGGAGTAGTATGCGACAAAAAGCACTGCATCATAGCCAACTTGCAACGTGCCTTGATTTTGTAACAGATGCTCCTAGTCTGCAAAAAGTGCACAAGACGACAAAAAAAAAAAAAAAAACTCTAGAAACCACAAATCTTTCAATGAATCTTTAAATGTGCTGCGTAAGTGAGCAGTAGTTAGCCTAAGGTAAACCAAGCTAGATTGTGCAGTAGTGTGGTTTTGCACCCAGTATCTGACATGATTTTCTCAATATCAAACATTTTAGTAGTCAATTTTTTCAGGTTCTGATAGGTATGCCTATATTATGTTACATAATTTGCACGTGCAACTCCCATACTAGGGTTAATTTGACGTTTTTGCCAAGGTAATGCATTTTATATGCTGCAAATTGCTTAGTCTAAAATACGTTTCACATTTTCATTAGAAATACATTCAATCTAATATTCAATCTATAATCAACTAATAAGTGGGGTCATATTTGCCCCTAAAATAAACAGATAGATAGATAGATAGATAGATCTATCAGCTGTGGTCAAATTGAACTTTTGTTTCATGTGCAAAAGTGCTGTGTAAAGATGTTTAAAAAAAAAACTGTCTTTTGTGCTCCATGAAATAATAACAGCAGAGGGGTTGGAACGACACAAGGGGAGGGGAAGTAAATATTTTTGGTTGAATTACTCCTTTAATATTTCAGACAGAATCAACAATGATAGGTTGACTGATGTTTGCAATACCTGTTGTATTTATTACCACGTGACAGCCACATACAGCATAAAAAAGCTCACACGGCTTGAATGGAATAATTGACCTTTTTCTCTCCTCGGGCTATTCTACAGGCGTCTTGCTGAGTTATATCTTTTATTATATTCATGCCTTTGTGTGTCTTTGGCCCCGAGCAGATCTAATGATCTCCCAGATGCACCATTTCATAATCTATATCCAGCCCAGCAGAGCCCAGGTGCTTTGATTCTCCACGATTGCCCACGCTCGGCCCCAATCAGGTGGCCGGATTAAACCAAATGGCCTTACCTCTGTTGTTTAGGTCTTTAAATGTTTTAAAAGACAACTGGGCTTTAAAGTGGTAGGGTGAGCGGGAAAAAGGCTGCCAATTTAAATGATGGAGAACGCAGGGGTGAACGAAACCGCTGGGTCGTGGCTTTCATCTACTGGTGTGGAGCCCTGCCGCTTTAATGCCCGGCCAGAGAAAAAATGGCAATCATAAATATGGTTTTGATTTTCCTGTCAGCTGCAACAACAAAGTTACAAGCCGAGAATATTAGGAGCCATTGATCGCTGTCTGTTTGAGAACATAACAAATTATGACCTTTTTTGTGGGTCTCAGGATATAAAAGTACCGGCCTGGGTGTCTTTCGCACGGACAGGGGTGCTGGCGTTAACACAAATTTGAGCGCACCATTAAAGGCCCACATCAATTTTCAGGGAATGTGCTTTTGTCATTGCTGTGGCGATGGGGTGCTGTAAAGCGTGGCGAGGTGCACATATTTGAGCCGGGGGAGGCTAGTAAAGCAGACCATTAAATACCTTGATTTACGTTCACTCTCTCACACACGCACACGCTCTTAGCCGTAGCGATCACGGTCTCATTATTGGCTACACAAACCTACACACACCGTCGTTTTCCTCTAAATGTCTGCATAAGCTGCTATGTTCTTCTATTCTTCTATAATTGCTCTTTGCTGAATTCTACACTAAGGAATTAGATTGTTTCTGTGGGTATATGTAGATCAGAAAGGCATATCTCTTCAGGAACATTATACAACCTTGGCCTTATTCTGTACAGGATGTGTTTTTTTAATGTAAGTGAATAACGTAAGTACACTAAGCGTAATGGTCTTGTAGTGAATATGTGAATCTGAGTCACTCCAGTAGCCTTGAAGCAGTTGCTTCAGAGTGTAAACGTCATAATGCTAAGTAAGTCATGAAATTGTATTATGACATTAAAAACTTCCAGAAACGTCCCTTGCTTCTTATGGACTCGAAAATGACAATTCTGTCACCATTTATTATTTACCCATATGAATTTACAAATGTACACATCCTTTGTGTTTAAAATGTGCAAAATGAATATTCCTAATAATTTTGCCAATAACATTTTGCCAAAATATACAATTCTAGCTTAATATCATTAGTATTTGTATGAAGTGTTTCAACAGTGACACCTTACAATATGGCTCATTAATTGATATTAGTTAATGTTAGTTAGTTAGCAAAGCATTAATAAATCTTTGCTAAAATTATTTAATAAAAATTCAAGTGTTCAATGTTAGTTCATATTAGCTCAGATGCATTAAATTGTTTTAATATATACAACGTTTGATTTTTCCAATGCATTAGCAGAGATTAAGAAATGTTCACAAATGTTGAAGTAATTTGCATTGTTAGTTCATGTTAACTAATATATTTCACTAATGTTAACAAATTCTAGCTTGCTCTCATTAGTATTTGTAAGTAGTGTTTATGTTTTTGTAAGTTTAAGTGGTAACACTTTACAATAATTCCCATTAGTTAACCTTAGTTAGTTATTCATTATGTGGACCTAATAGGATTAATAAAACATTTGTACTGTACATCTCTAAAATACATAAAATGCTTGTTTTAGATGTCAGTGTGTTAATAATGTACACTTATGCAAATGAACAAAATCTATGTGTGTTAGAACCATGCTGTACATACAAATTGCATAGGATTATTTGGCAAATCCAATAATTAGTTGTTCCTTGAAAGCCGTGGTTGCATCATCTGGTGTCTTGTAGACACAATTTTTCTAGGCAGACTAGAAAAAAAAAAAAAACTCTATGCCTTTATTCCCAGAAGTTGTATAAAACCAGTGGGCGAATGAAAGACCTGGGACTTTTTCATTGAATTTTTAGAAAAAGGAATAAATGGTGCTATCTCTGCTGTGTTTGATTCCACTGACCAGTTTTGCAGGGGAGTAATTGTGTCCATAGCCATACTTTTTCACAGTTTTAGTAATAAGGGGAAATGGTTTGTCAGAAATAGCCCTTTAAACGTGTCCTAAAAGACATTTGCAGTGGCGTTTGCCCTGCAGTCTTCTGTTATTATTTCTTAAGTCTATGTGAAAACCCCCTGGAGTAAAGAAGAGGGCATGTGGTTTCCATATCAGATCCTCTCTTTCTCCTGGTGAAGGTATCAGGAGGTTTCAGCTGGGTCTAATTCACCCACGCAGACCAATGAGTCAGATTCCACTCAGACTCCACTTGCTAGAACAGGCATAATGGAGCTTGTTTACTCTTCTTTATCGGCCTTCTTGGTTGTGTAATCGTTTGTGTTGTTGTGCGCTTTTGTCACCCATAACCCAACAGATTCTATAACCTCATTTCCATTTGGAGCTCTGAGATATAATATAACTCCATACCTTACAACCTTAATAGAATGTGCTGTATAAATACAACTTTTACTCTGTCAGCGGCATCTGTGCCATATCAACTACCACAGAAAAAAATGTGTTAAATTCATTTGAATGAAAGTCTACAGGGAAATGACAGCAACAATTGTTTAAAACTATTTTAATTGTGTAGTTTCGTTGTAGTTACCATGTCAGTGTTTTTATTGTTAACTAAAATGAAAAACAAACTAGTAAAATTATTTTTCTTTAATTTGAGTAAAGTGGAAATAAAACTATAAATAGAGAAATATAAGATCAATTGAACAAGATGGAAAAATTCAAGTACAAAGATTACCAATAAATAAATAAATAAATAAAAATAAAGCTAAATAAAAATATTTACAAAAATGAAAAATAACGAGTACAAAAAAAAAATAAAACTTCAACTAAAATTAAAACGAAAACTGAATAAATAAATATATATATATATGAATATTTTGTCCTCCACTTCTGTTCACATTAATGCTTCTATTAATGAAAATTAATATATTTCCCTTGTTGAGCTTACAGATATTTACAAGTTTCAGCTTTGAAACTTCAATTGATATAAACTATATAACCATTTTTTTATGTTTCTTTATTGTACATGCAGACTACATGGAGTGTTTTTTACCTAAAATAACTAAAAAACTATTTGGAAAAATGTATTTATAATCATATTCTCCCCCCATATGCCATTGTTTGGCCAAACAGATCCTGTACCAAACTCATGTCATTGGTTGCCCCACTGTTGGTGTGTTGAACTGGTCAGGATGCTCAAAAAACAGCTAAGTAATG
>NW_015640446.1:426159-426819 GCF_001515625.1 Sinocyclocheilus rhinocerous | reverse complement strand
AAAAAAAAAAAAAAACTTCAACTAAAATTAAAACGAAAACTGAATAAATAAATATATATATATATGAATATTTTGTCCTCCACTTCTGTTCACATTAATGCTTCTATTAATGAAAATTAATATATTTCCCTTGTTGAGCTTACAAATATTTACAAGTTTCAGCTTTGAAACTTCAATTGATATAAACTATATAACCATTTTTTTATGTTTCTTTATTGTACATGCAGACTACATGGAGTGTTTTTTACCTAAAATAACTAAAAAACTATTTGGAAAAATGTATTTATAATCATATTCTCCCCCCATATGCCATTGTTTGGCCAAACAGATCCTGTACCAAACTCATGTCATTGGTTGCCCCACTGTTGGTGTGTTGAACTGGTCAGGATGCTCAAAAAACAGCTAAGTAATGATTTGATGGTACCACAGACCACATTGTTTACACTTTTCAAGGAAATTTACCTACAAATGTCTTATAGTTGTCTCTGCATATTATGCTGAGCTAGGAGAAAGTATTTAACATTGAAAAAATCCACACGTCACCATCAACATTCTCTGTCCAGTGCTGTTTTAGCGTTCACACGGATTATGAATGTTATGATTATTAACGTTCCGCCTGGAAACAAAAATGCCGTGACACCAAACCCCCTCGCGAAAGAA
>NW_015640446.1:395693-425982 GCF_001515625.1 Sinocyclocheilus rhinocerous | reverse complement strand
CGGCATAGAATCTTTAAAATACATCCGGGAGTTTTACACACCGGTCTGATATTGTGGCGACATTTCCACGCCCCGAAACGTGACGCTGAATGAAACGAACTGTGATTGGTTGTTTGACATGTTGGTCAAACGGCCTCATGGGCGGGCCTTGGCCAATGAAAGCTGCCATGGATTCCAGACCTTCAGCCGTCAGTCTGAAGGTCTGGCTATGTGAGACTACATTTTATTTAACTTTAATGCTGTATATCAGAGCACTGGCTACTGCCTACAGAGGTTGCCTACTTTTGACTGATTTGCCTAGCAACTTGATGGCTGTTGTTGTTGTTTATTAAATATTATTATTAAATAAAAATGTTATGTAAATAATAGTAGTGTTTAAAAATAGTATTTAGTTTTGAGAAACGTGTGTTATTTTTAAATGGTGTGGTGATTTTGGATAAATTGTTCCGCCATTAGATGGCGACGAGAGACAGTTTTTATGAGTGAATCAGCAGTAAAGACTTTTATATTGAAAGGGTCTGAAACAGGGTTGTAAACAAGGAAGTTAATTTTACTTTCAACAACACCTTGTAAGAAGCAGTGAACAGCGCTGTCATCGGAAATCACCCTTGACAGATGAAAGGATAGTATGACAAAAATATATTTTGCTCAACACACATTCAAACTAATGTTTTATTGTGAATATGAGATTGAGCTGAAGAATGAATGCTGTATCAGATGTATCGGGTAATCACACTCGCTCAGTCCATCTGTCTCTCATAATACTCGACTCTACATAATACTCAGCTTTTAATACAGTAATACAATAAGCTTTCAATGAAGCAACTCAACGTTCCTTCATTACTATTTCTAAAGTGATGTTTTTGAATTAGTAACAGAGGCTTGAGCTCAGCTGTTAAACTGTCAAACTGAGATTTGAATCCATGGTGGAAGGAAGTAGTTTTGCACAAAAGCGGGTTTTTAAAGACTCTCCGTTGTTGTATCGTTTTTATTTATACACTCAAACTGTTGTATACACAATATCACACTCGTAGCCGTGCGATATGGCTATATATCAGCATGCTATGATTACCCGAGTCCTCGTGCCTACGGCCGTATCACAGCCATGCTGATATACAGCCATATCACACTGCAACTCGATATTGCTCATATATAAACTATTCAAACTATTTGAATTTATAATAATGATCTTTTAAGAATTATGTAATTTTTTACATGTTTGTTTCTGAAAAACAAAAGTTTTCAGCTCATTGCTGTACAGTTGGTAGTGTCTATGTTTTGGATGGATGCTAGGAACACTGTAAACAAATTCAAACCCCTCTAATTCAAAATTTCTAGTGACTTGTTGTACCAAAATTTTTCTATTGGTCTGTGAATTTTATCAATTGGGATTAAGCCTGGCTTATTTGGTTAACTTGTTTTATGACACAGGCCTCAAGGCATTAAAAGTGATCATATTTTCTCCATTGCATCGAATCGCATTGTGTTGAATTGAATCGAATCGAAAATGGATCGCACTGCATCGTAATAGTGGTGAATCGTATCGTATCGCATCGCATCGGTAGCTGCTTCGTATGTATCTTTAGTGTATTGTGTCGTTGGCTATGCATCGAGATGCGTATCAGTCTTGAGGAAAAAAATAATAGATAACGTTCATGCAACTGGCCCCAGGTTAGTTTATTGCATCAAATCGCATTGTGTTGAATCGAATCGAATCGAAAACGGATCGCAAAGCATCGTAATAGCGGTGAATCGTATCACATCGGTAGCTGCTTCATATGTATCTTTAATGTATCGTATCGTTGGCTATGCATCGAGATGCGTATCGTATCGGCCTGAGTCATGAGATGCACATCCCTAATATATATATATATATACAGTATATATATAAGAAAGGTACTAACTGACCAAGTAGTACTAATGATGCTCGCCTTAGCAAACTCTGCTAATAATGTGCGTTCATGCTATGCACATTATGCTTTATTTATGTTATGTATGTTACAATGTTCTTAGATTTCAGGTTTTACTTTCTGTTCCTGTGTCTGTGAAAGTGTGTGAATGCTCTGAGGGTTCTTCCTTGGCACCATTTCACAGTGAAACTGATCTGAGAAGAGCATCTGGGGCATTATCAGAGAGATCTGTTCTGCATCCTGGTCCCAGAACAGCGTTTGTGGCCCTTTCAGAGATCTGGGGCCCCTGGAGAGACTCATCTCAGAATGATTCCTCTCTCTTTCTCCATATGCCCACTACAGAATGATCCAACAAACTTTTTAAAGAGACTTATAAAAGTGTGTGAGAGAGAAAAAAAAAATGAAAGGGAGAAAGATTGCTATAGAGTTTACAGGGCATTGAGAAGTCTTTTTGAAATCGTATCTGTTGGCCGGCACAACATTTGTGAAATCCGAGTTTGTTTTGTGAATTGGGATGAGCAAGTGTATAAAGTACACTGCTTTTCTCAGTACACAGATGGTACGTGCTCGCAGGGTAATGGCACATGGCATGTGTAAGTGTGTGTGAGATAGTGACGATCATAGATTTGGCTCTATCAGGGTCGGCCACGTTCCAATCTCCGTGGAGACCCTAGAGTGATGACATCATTAGTGGGGGTGGTTCTAACATGTTCTATTTAAATGCAGACATGCTAATTGGCTTGGCAGAAGCTTCAGTCATCTCTCTGTTCCAGCCCCCTGTGACCGCCAAACTATTCAGACATCAGAGTTAACCACCTACACATGATGGCGTGCACCTCTCTTTCTCGTTTTACCTTTAATACACGGGCGGCAGGAGCGCCTCCAGAGATCTGGCAGATGTTTTCACCTGGTTCCCTGCTTGTTAACGCATAGGGAAGGTTTTTCTTTATATAGCATATCTTTTAAAAATGCAGGGAGAAAAAAAAAAAGTGTGCCGCTGTTTTATGATGCAGGTCAAAATGAGATGTCATGGGCAGTTTGTGTGGATGGACAGCCGGATCGGGTATTATGTGTCCCTTAGGGGTCATGGACTCTGCCATAGGGGTCCGGATAATCTGTGCATGCAGGAGGCAGAAGATGGGAGCGGGTGGGGGTGATTGTGCAGACGGGAAAAGGGATAACAATCCATCTCTGAGGTTTTAGGACATGGCTTTCGATATGTCTCTGACAATAATTCCTGAAATGGAAAGAGAGAGAGACTTTTTACTAACTCAAAGAAAATTCAGTACTGAAACCACCACACCATATATATATATATAGATTCACGATCGGGGCGCCTCCGACGTTCTACCGAGCAGATTCAGTCACTCTTAACACACCTCACACCACAGGAAAATCTGATAAGATAATCTTTAGAACCACCAAGATAATCGGGACATTACCTAGGATAGTCGAGAAGGGGAGAAATCGGCCCAAAATCAGCCCGATTATCTTGTGGTGTGTACCCATCTTAAAAGTGATCGAGGATGGATAATTTCTTGATGAACCTGTGATATCTTCTACAGGGCGAAAAAGGAAAATAAAAGCTGAAACGTTTTCACGGAACCTTGCAAAAGCAGCGCGTTACAATGGTGAGGGAAAAGCTCTGTGTATTGCGTGTAATCACATCCATACAGTTTATGATCACAGCAACAACAACATTTGTCAGGCATCTACATTGTCATCTGAGGAGATTACTAAGATTAAACGAGTGTTTTTTTTCAACTCTAAAACATGAAATGTGGAGTGATCTGCTTTTGCCAAAAAAAAACGACTGTTGGAGTTATCTGCTCACACAACTAATGCATTAACATTGATAAAGGTCAGTAGAAGCATATGGTGTCTTATCCACAGCCTTGCAACCCACCCCAAAGCATGTCTCAAGACCACAGACCTCCTTTAGTACCCTTTCTCCATGCTATCCTGACTAACCCTGAAGCTCAACCCATCTGTGGATCTCCCTGCCAGGCCATAGCATAACCCAGAGGCCCCTGGCACTGCCAGGTGGCACCCAATATGGCAGCCTCCTCCAGCCCACCCATTTGAGCCTCTGGGAATTCAGGCCACAATACTGAGAATGGCATATATCAGCAATCACATCAAGCTCCCAGGTTTGGCTTGTAATTGATACTTGTGTTCCAAATGATTTCGGACCATTTTTTTGGTGGTTGCCGTTTTATTTTAGTTTTTATTTATTGCTTGAGTGGTTCTCTGACTTTTTTGTTTTTTTTTGCTGAAAGCATGCAAGCAAGAAACAACCACAATAATGGTATATTTCAGAACAATATCCACAATTCTTGCTGCCCCCTCTCTGTTCGCATATTCAATCGCATTTTAATTGCGTCAGAGCATTCTTTCTGTTTCGTTCTCCCTCACGCATCTAAAATGACTGAAATTCACAGAAATAGAGGTAAGTGTTTTAACTTGAAATTTTGGTACCTGTTTGTCAAACACAAACGTTTTAACACCTCGGCATATGTTTCTTGGACACAGCCACATTGCTACTTCGAAAATCGCTATCCCAAGGCTCTAAGTCCAAATTTCCTTTGCATGCCTTAAGTAACTTTTAAAGGTTATATTACTTTCATAATAATGTGATTACACCCAAAACAAGTAGGTAAGCAAGTAAAAACATGACCAAACACACAACTAATGCATTAACATTGATAAAGGTCAGTAGAAGCATATGGTGTCTTATCCACAGCCTTGCAACCCACCCCAAAGCATGTCTCAAGACCACAGACCTCATTTAGTACCCTTTCTCCATGCTATCCTGACTAACCCTGAAGCTCGACCCATCTGTGGATCTCCCTGCCAGGCCATAGCATAACCCAGAACCCCCTGGCACTACCAGGTGGCACCCAATATGGCAGCCTCCTCCAGCCCACCCATTTGAGCCTCTGGGAATTCAGGCCACAATACTGAGAATGGCATATATCAGCAATCACATCAAGGTCCTAGTTTTGGCTTGTAATTGATACTTAGGTAACCGTAAGTGGGGGTTTCAAATGATTTCAGACCATTTTTTGTTGTTACCATTTTTATTTTGTTGCTTGATTGGTTCTCTGGCATTTTTTTGCTGAAAGCACACAAGCAAGAAACAACCACTATAATGGTATATTTCAGAACAATATCCACAATTCTTGTCGCCCCCACTCTGTTCGCATTTTAATTGCGTCAAAGCATTCTTTCTGTTTCTTTCTCCACACATCTAAAAAACATGTCTGTGTGAGGGTGTTGATTAGGAAGGTAAAAATACAACATGTAGGATTTTATGCTAATTAGCCTTTAAACCTTGCTCACGTCAGCGAGAGTTCATAATTAGCACGTTCGGAGGGAAGTGGCGAAAAGCTTGGGCGGCGAGATTGGCTGATCTGAATGAAATTAGTAGTGTGAAAATCAAGACGTTTAAATTTTTCCTCCTACCCACACCTGTTTGCTGAGAACGGGAGATGTTTTTCCGGTCTTAAAGACATTTTCTAAACATCTATTTGACATCTAATAGGAAACGTCCTGTAGACATATTGCAGATGAGCAAACACTCTAAAAAATACAGATGTAAATGCAGACGTCAAATAGACATCTCCGTGATGTACGTGTGCTATCAGGGTTGTCATGTTGTGCTAGTTAGTGTCTATTAATTAGCTATCGGCAATCATAACATACTTCTCAGAATCCTCAATATATTAACTTCAAACAGCTTCTTATTTCAAACATTCTCCTCACTCAAGATTTTCCAGGCATCTCATCACCAAGCATTTCACCCTGATTTATTTCACCCTGATTCTCCTGCAAGCCTGACTGGCTTGTGCTGTGTCTTGTCCTCTTGTTTGCTTGTTTCTTCAACACACCCTCCATAATTTCTTCTTGGTTTGCATGGAGGAAAATACACTGACTGATGTATTTAATGCTACACCATTTTTGTTCCAGCATTGCAAATTGTATTTAGCAGCTAATTAGCTATCGTCGAGAATGAAGCACACATGCCCACTCAGTATCTTGACATCAAATTTGACTTGTTGGTTCAAACATTTCCCTCATACAAGCAAAAAAGCCACTGACGCATACAGTTAGCAATGTCAACGTCAATTAGCACTAACTGTACTTAGCTGCTAATCGCTAGCTATATGCAGCCTTAATGTGTTTTTCAGTATTTTAGTGACAGCTTTGACACGTTAGTTTGAGAATTTCCTTAAATAAGCAAAGATTATTCCTTATATAAGCAAAGTAATTTTTTATTGCAGGTTTGAGAAATGTACCTGCCAGCTATTGGTTGGTCATGACCAACCATGATGTAATTGCACATTCAGTTTATTGACATTAAAATGTATTTATTTTGTTTTATTTTATTTTTTAAATTGGAACATCCTCTTACTTAATAAAAAAAAAAACTAAATATTCTTACTAGGTAATTTTTGTTGCTGTGTTATTAACTGTAACTAGCAGTGAATCACTAACCATATGTAACCATTGTGTAAAATATGGCACTCAGGGCAGCGAGAAAAAAAAAGACCTAGTGAGGTGTTTTTTTTTATGTTCTGTCATGCGCAAGACACAAAACACCAGCACAAAGGTCAAGTCAAAGGCATCCATATTGCGCATGTTTACATAAAAAAAAAATTCAGACCGAAACAATGAAAAAGCAGTACAATAATCTTTACAGCAATTTCTTGGTTTGAACATTTCTCTCTTTCAAGTAAATACTTTTGTGATTGACAGATTAAAGGATTTCATGCTAGGTGATTTTTCATGTTAGGTCAATGTACTAAGTAATGTTACGAAACGTACTTAGCAGCTAGTTATTAGTCTGCAATCATGATGTGCATTTTCACATTCATTAACTTGATGTCAAAAATGTGGCTTCTTGAGTCAAACATTCTTTTACAAGTGAATATGTTTCTGATCGATTGATTAATGGGTTTCACGTTAGGTTATTGTTATCGGTCTGCTGCGAACTTAGCAGTTAATCGGTAGTCATCTGCAACTATGACTTGCATTTTCACATTCCATATCTTGACGCGATTAAGCATTTTGTTTCGAATATTCTCTTCATATGGTGATATTAGATATTGAAGGACTACTATATTTGGGATTGAATGACTACTTCGTGCTTAGCAGCTAATTGTTAGCCATCTGCAGATACAATGTAGCCTACAATCTCACATTCAGTATCTTGCCATCAAATTCGGATTCTTAGTTCCAACTTTCTCCTCATACAAGTGAAGAATTTTTTTTTTCTGATTGACTGATTAAAGAGTTCCATGTTTGATCACTTTTGTCACTAATCATTAGTCATCTGTAACAATGACGTGTGTTCTCACATTCTGTATTATGACGTCAAGTTTGACTTCTTGGTTCGAATATTCTCTTACAAGTGAAGGCATCTGTGACTGAGTGAAGTATTTCATGCTAGGCTATATTTGTTCCCAGATAGCACGCATACGTCTAAAAGATGTCTGTTAAAGATCACTCCATCTGGAAAGCATCTGCTGTTTACAAACATCTGATAAACGTCTTTAAGATTACAGTTTGACATACATTCTAAATCATAAACGTCTTAAAGACATTTTCTAAACATCTATTTGACATCTAATAGGAAACGTCCTGTAGACATATTGCAGATGAGCAAACACTCTAAAAAAAAATACAGATGTAAATGCAGACGTCAAATAGACATCTCCGTGATGTACGTGTACTATCAGGGTTGTCATGTTGTGCTAGTTAGTGTCTATTCATTAGCTATCGGCAATCATAACATACTTCTCAGAATCCTCAATATATTAACTTCAAACAGCTTCTTATTTCAAACATTCTCCTCACTCAAGATTTTCCAGGCATCTCATCACCAAGCATTTCACCCTGATTTATTTCACCCTGATTCTCCTGCAAGCCTGACTGGCTTGTGCTGTGTCTTGTCCTCTTGTTGGATGTGAAGTGTCCACTCTGTCTCCAAGAGAACTGTGGTTAGGTGGAGTGTAGTCGGTGCCCAAGAGAGTTACAGTGTGGGCGAATGATGACTGTGGAGAGTATCTAAGCTCAATTTGAGTGAATTTTCTCTCTCTGTCTTGCCATCTCACTCTCTTTTTTTCTTCTTTTTTTCAGAGTGTTCTCTTTGTCCCCAGAGGAACCTAATGTTGGATATTTTACCGAACAGAATTGTGGGTTCCCATAGGGCCGGTCTGACAGTACACCCAGACAGGTGCAAATTAAAGAGGGAAGGACAATAACAGAGGTGAGAGAAAAAGAAAAAGAAAAAGAGAGAGACAATGAAAGCCTCAATAAAACATATGGAAAAAAAGATCCACCTACTCCAATACATCTAGTTATTACTGAAGACATTTTGTTCTGTGCTGTAGTTTCGTTCCTTTTAGTTCAATTTTACTTTACTAATTTGCAGCGCTGTGGTTTGCAAATGTGCATTTTGGTTTTATAGATTGCTTTTGCTGTTCGTCAGAGTGTCAGCCTGTAACAGGTGTTTATCTGTTGCTGATGCTGTTGTTTCTGGTCTTTATTTCGGGGAGAGCTGTTGTCTCGCCTGATCATTTGATTTAATTACAGGAGAGAACAGAGAAGCCTGTCGTAATTAGCTGATTTGAGAAAATGCTCTAATCCAAGCAGGTGCTTTCTGCCTGTGATAAACACACGCACTCATAAACCACTTGTTTTCTTTTCGATCTGATACAAAAATCTTATCTTTCTATCCTTGTGGAACTTGAGCACAGTTTCATATTATATTGAACTATAAGTACATTCTACAATCAATGCCTCCTCAACAGTGATCTCATCCAATGAGATTTTAGAGTGGGCGGGGCAACCTGGCCCAACCTCAAAGAAAAAAAAGAACAAAAGAAAACCCAATACATGTTTTTATTGCTTGTTTTCTTGTTGCGTTGAATTGACCTTTTATTATAATGATCAATGATAACATTCACTTACGTAATGATGCAATTGCTGGCTGGCAAAGGTTTCTGTTGGCACTTAGTATTGTAGATGATCCATTCATGTGTCCCATCCACAGTTGCTCATTTATACAGGTATATGGATTTTGGGGCTCCCAAATTCCGTATAGCCATGCAATTCCATTTAAGATGGATGAAGTTAGATGTGGCCTGAACAACCAGACTTTCAGCATTTGAGAGAAAAGAGAAGGTAACACTTTACATTAAGGTTAAATTAGTTAATGTTAGTTAATGTATTAACTAATATGAATGAACAATGAACAATAGATTTATTACAGTATTTATTCATCTTTGTTAATGTTAGTTAATGAAGATACAGTCGTTCATTGTTAGTTCATGTTAATTCACAGTGCATTAACTAATGTTTACAAGCAAAAATTTAAATAATGCATTAGTAAATGTTGAAATTAATGGTAACACTTTATTTGAAGGTGTCCTTGTTACACGTTACATGTACTTACTATATGGTTAGGGTTAGGATTAGGGTTTGGCTTAGGGTTACTTGCATGTAATTATGCATAATTACATGCAAGTAACCCTAAGCCAAACCCTAATCCTAACCCTAACCATATAGTAAGTACATGTAGTTAATTAATATTACTCAGTACTTAAATGTATAGTTGCACTGTAACAAGGACACCTTCAAATAAAGTGTAACCAAATTAACATTAGCTAAGATAAATAAATGCTGTAGAAGTATTGTTCATTCTTAGTTAATTTTAACTAATGTAGTTAACTAATGTTAACCAATGAACCTTATTGTAAAGTGTTACCAAAGAAAAATACATACACAACTGATTGCTAAAAAGTTAATGTTTTTCACTTCACTGGTTATAATACACATTAGTGAGAATTGATTCTCTTAAAACAGCATTAGCATAAAAATATCAATAAACTCCAGAGAAAATGTCCATAAAAAATGTGTAAACAACTGCATTTTTGCTTTCATTGTCTCTCTGTAAAGAATAACCTGTGTGTGTGTGCGTGCGTGCGTGCGTGCGTGCGTGCAAAAAATATCCAGAGAAAATATCCATAAGACGTGTAAACAATCTCATTGTCTCTCTGTAAAGAGTAACCTGTGTGTGTGTGTGTGTTTGTGTGAGGGTTACTTGGGGCCAGCAGGGAGCTATTTTATAGATTATCCATCTCCAGAAGCTTATGGTCCAATAACGCAGTCTACAGTAGCCCTGGGCTCGTGTACAATAGGAAGGGGAAATGGTGCCTGACGCGAACAGCCTGTTTCGCACCAGATTGAGGGGTCAGTAACGCAGCTTGAAAAAACCCTGTTTTACTGTATTGCACTTCTCCAGGGTGTGTGTGTGTGTATGTATGAGATTAAAAAATGTTTATTAACGAGCTGCAGTTTTAATACATCACGCGCTGGCACAGATGCAGTATATTAACGCCACGGGTCATTAATAAGGTGCAGATTGGTCCTCAATGTGTGTTTCCAACACACTTTTTCACTATATATAGGGAAAATATTGTATAATTTGACAATCTAGTTACATTTACAGCTTGTATTTATATTGGTTTTATTGTTTTTGTATTTTATTTATTTGTTTATTTTTAATTACGGTCATGTGATGTAACCATCAGGTAAAATGTATATATAATTTATTTTCCTTACACTTTGAATATGTAAGAGTGCACATTTTAATCATTATAAAAATAAGTATGTAAGTAAATAAATATTTAAAAAATATATTTTCAAAATAAATAATTATTTCCTAAATATCATTATATTTTTAACGCTGTACCACATGTAAAAGTGACAATAAAATATAATGCCAAACTAATGAAGATTTTCCTTACAAGAATATATATTTAGGAATTAATGTATTCAAATCACTGTATTTGACTTTTAAAAGTATTGTAACATCAATAAGGTGAAATGCTTATTCATTGAGCTACGGTTTATTCTATGGTTTACCGTTTATCACTACAGATTATAACATGCTTTAATAAGGTATTATGAATATTTTATAATGCACTGAGAATGCATTTATTTATTTAAAACAATTCTAATACGAGTATTTCTTCACTACATTAAAATAAACGTTCAAAGAGTGTGCGAGAGATTGAAAACAATGTAAAATGTATTTACTTTTTAAATAAGTTTGTGTGAGCTAGCAAGGATAAGAGTGTGTGTGTGTGTTGTGTGTGTGTGATGGATTGAAAGGGTCTATGAGAGGATAGACCCCCTGTAGGTATATTGATCTCCGCAGGTCTCTGCCTCTGGACCCCCCACAAGGGTCTTTTGACTGACTTCAGGAGTCCAGCTCCGGCTAACAAAGAGCACTACACCAACCCTAGACACACTGTGACTCTTTTACTGCCCCTGCTGCCCCCACACCAAGAACCCCCCCGCTGAGAGTTAAAAAGCCCCCCGCCACGCACTGACATTTCATTCAGCAGGAATTAGAGAGGTCTGAACTTCCCTACACTCGTGCGCACACATTTAGGACAGTATATTATTTCGCTCTATTACAAGGTGTAGTGTTTTACACTGCAGCACAGTGAAAACTCTTTCATGGTTTTATTATATCTGGGTTCTGTTTCATCTTTGTCATACTTTCAAATAGATATCATGCATTTATGGGATCATATTTTAACATCATAACAAAAAAACTAACAAACAAACAAACAATTGCCACAATTCTGTCTCTGAGCTCTTCAGGCAGTTCCTTTGACCTCATGATTCTCATTTGCTCTGACATGCACTGTGAGCTGTAAGGTCTTATATAGACAGGTGTGTGGCTTTCCTAATCTAGTCCAATCAGTATAATCAAACACAGTTGGACTCAAATGAAGGTGTAGAACCATTTCAAGGATGATCAGAAGAAATGGACAGTACCTGAGTTAAATATATGAGTGTCACTGCAAAGGGTCTGAATACTTAGGACCGTGTGATATTTCAGTTTTTCTTTTTTTAATAAATCTGCAAAAATGTCAACAATTCTGTGTTTTTCTGTCAATATGGGGTGCTGTGTGTACATTAATGAGGAAAAAAAATTAACTTAAATGATTTTAGCAAATGGCTGCAATATAACAAAGAGTGAAAAATGTAAGGGGGTCTGAATACTTTCCGTACCCACTGTATTTCTAAATAATAATATTAATAATTGTATTCTCATTATAATATTTAAATTATTTAAATGATTATAAAAAAAATTGCATCACATATTTTTACACGCACGCGCACACACACACACACACACACACACACACACACACACACACATATATATATATATATATATATATATACACATATATTATTGTCCACTTGACATCTGGCATCAAATCATTGAACATTTTATTTTATAATTTATAACATCATAATGCTACTATCTATATTATACACATTGCATGTTAATGTAATTACATATTACATATTAATGTAATTACATATACACATTTGGACTAACAATAACAAAAAAAATGCATATTAAATACATTTATTAGTATCACAACTACTTACTATAATGTCATGACATGATAATGAAAAAAAAAGACTAATGGGGGAAATTAAACTTACATTTTAATTAAAATTCATTTTTAATTTTAATTATTTAATTATTTTATCTGATAAACTACTTATTTTAACAGTTTTTAATTACATTACACTAGTTACATTGTCTAATTATTTTGAGTTTAGACATGCACTAAACACAGGAAGTGTGTTGTGTTGCTTTTCTCTTGCAACACTGTTAGAAAACACAGTATTGTATTTATAATGAGACAGTTGACATTTTTTGCAGGTAATTGTGAAGATAACATGCCTACATTATTTGTCACCTTTCAGATCACACATTACTATATGTGTTTTGGATGCATATTTGTGTGTGTATGTGTGTTATACACCCTCAGCTGACGCATATTTTTCTATGAGCGTTCTCCTCCGCTCGGTGTTACCATAGAAACAGTTATGAGTCCTATGTTTGGCAAAGTGTCAGTGAATCATCTGCTCTCTTCTGATTGGTCACCATTTCCTAAAAGTGATCCTTGCATGGCTGACAAACAAACTCTTTAATTGACTAATCAAAAGCAGCTTGGATAGAGATTTCAAGGATATGAACACATTTGAACACAGTCTTGCTTGTGTTTACTGAGCTTTAATGGTTTTTAAAGTTTCCACATCAATTATCTCCACTAATAGACAGTTACGGCCATATGGCAGCATGCTAATGAACAACTACTATTCCAAGAGCCCCAACAACCAATGATTTTATTAAAAATATTAACTTTACCCACACTTGAAATCTCGTAACTTTTTCTCGTAAGGCCTTTCAGTAAGAGAGTAATAGGCAATTCACAACAAGAATGATAAACAGTGGTGGAGGTAACGAATTACAACTACTCACGTTACTGTAATTAAGTCGTTTTTTCGGGTACTTGTACTTTTTTGAGTATATTTTTAAAGTTGTACTTTTACTTGTACTTAAAGCTGCAGTCTTTAATTTCATTCACGTGTTTCATAAACACATAATCCTTTATGGATTACAATCCACCATCAAAATTATACATTTAATTATTTCAGCTGCTGTGAGAAAAGGCTATAAATGATCCGCCACCTGCAGGATCCTCACAGCCGATAGCCTAGTAGTCGGGACAACAACTTTATGTTTACAGACGTGACATAATGACACAGTGCCATGCTCGAATTTCCCGCGAAAACCTACCCATACCACTCAAATTAGAAAACATTATTATAAGCTAACCGTTGTGAATCGGGCTAAAGTAAGGCGATTGTTTTGAACACTGGCTGGTTATGTACTTGCTCAAATATTGATTTAGGAAAATTTTTAACCAAAAAAAAGTTATGGACTGCAGCTTTAAGTACAAATTAAGCAAAATAATCTACTTTGTTACTTTTAAATCATAGTTCGTTACTGAGTACGCCCACAATTTGAATTGATATTCAAATCTTTGACGGCACTTCAGTAGCCAGTAAAGATTTTCGATCATAAAAGGAACCAATAAAAGCCCTGATATCTGAACCGGGAAAAGCCGCCGCTACAGCAGATTTGAAGAGCTGATCAGACAGTGAGGGAGCTCAGCGTAATTTATGGACTCAAAGTTTGGAGAAACAAACTACATAGTAGTGTTATCATAAATATCTATATTTTAATACCTATTGTGAAATATCTGACACGGTTCCATTACTCATTTCCCACAGTATACACAGATGCGCGTCTCTTTCCTCTCCGACAGTGAGTTTGACACGCATCTGCCTCCTGACAGAGTCTGAATGTCCGCGCGGGATTGTAGGTATTCCGCATAATTTTAATCATTCCTGCGCAAATGTGGCTAGCGCTTTATTGTAACATGAGAACACAGTCATGTAATTGCAGAAAATTGGATGCGAGCTCTCAAATATGCTTATAGGCCTACAATTTTTTAACTGCCTGTCTTCTCTCTCCGATATTGCTTGTGCGATCTCTCCGTGCTAGAAATAATTTCTCTTGCTCCTGGATTAAACTTTGTCAAACATTATCAACCATTCAGAATAGAGCCACGCCTGGCCGATGAAAATCCTAGTGGAAATTCTATTGGCTATAAGTGAAATGCACCAGAAAGTCTTTTAACAATCAAAGATGGAACTTTCATTTATTTACAATGTAAGTTTATGCTAGAAATGTTTTGCAATGGGATATTTGTCTGATTTGTACATATAAATATACTGCATCACTACATTGTACAGTCATTACAGGTCAAAGCCATCTGATGTTCCATTTATCTAAATAAATAGGCCTAACATATGGCTCTTAAATCCCTGTTTATAAAAATTCAGTGTTGTCATATTTTCGAATACAACTGAATTTAGGTCATTTGTTTTATCATTTTATTATTGTGTACTTGTCATTTTTTGAAAATTCAATTCAGTTTGAAATCAAATTAGAAATCAAGCTTCCTTGTGCTGTAAGCTTTTGCAAAAAAGTTACCCTATTTTAAAGACACAAATACACAGAATGAGCAAATGTTTAAGATTGAGATTTTTGTAATGGTAATCAATATTTATATGTATGTAAATAAAAGCTTATATTAAAATCTGTTCATCATATAAAGCGAATGTGTCTTTTTAGAAGACTTGGATTAAACCAATTTCAAAGCTTGAAATAATAACTCAAAGAGGCACAAAATCACTTTCACTGACTTTTTCATTAACTGTTCCCTCCTGGTGGAATGACCTGCCCAACTCAATCCAAGCAGCTGAGTCCTTAACCATCTCCAAGAAACGACTAAAAACACATCTCTAGCACTTTCTATTCTATTTTAATTCTTCTTTATCTATTTATCTTTTTTTTAATTAAAATTCTACTTGTTTTTCTTTGTGTATGTGTATATATATATAATACCTTGCTACGTGTACTGCGTTTTACAGACTTGTCATTTGCACTTACATATTGTTGCTCTTTTGTTAGTTTTGATTGCTTCTATTGTCCTCATTTGTAAGTTGCTTTGGATAAAAGCATCTGCTAAATGACTAAATGTAAATGTAGGTCAGCTTTGCGCATGCGCCGATCAGAAGTGACGCACACGGAAGCGCAGGGGAGAGATCAAAACAAAACAACGGTCACGTAACAAACGTTGGTTTTCACGTGACTCACTGGCGCATGCGCAGCACTGACCTCATATGTCATCTGCCCGGAACTGCTTCCAGTGTACAACAGTGAGCACAAGCTACATTAAGTGATTATTACGTTTTGAATATGGATACTTTTCTTACAAAAACGCATCGATTCGCTACAGAAGGCCTTTGTTCACCCCCCGGAGCCGTGTGAGACAAATTTTTTTTTTTATGGATGGACGCATTTTATTTAACTGCTTTTGTACTGATGCATGCAACACCCGCTGAGTGCCATTGAACAGCTTGAAAGATCAAAGACGATTTTTAATATAACTCCCGACTGGATTCTTCTCAAAGAAGAAAGTCATATACACCTAGGATGACTTGAGGACTTGAGTAATTTTTGGGTGAACTAACCCTTTAAGTACTGTTTTGACACCAGTACTTTTACTTTTAATTGAGTATTATTTCAGCAATGTAACAGTACTTGTACTTAAGAACAAATGTTCAATATTCTTTCCACCACTGATGATAAACTATATAGTTTTAATAATTGTTCTAATGTGAATAGGGACGTCCACACCACAGCTATAACAATAACAACACAGAGGAACGATATTGTTGGAATCACTGTCAGAACAATTTTTTTTCCAGCTGATCAAAAGTAAAACATCGACAGCCAATCGGAATCCATCTAACTTTAAAGAGCTCAAGCTTGTAAAGTGGCACACGGCAAACTGAAGCACGCACTAATAATAAAAAAGAAGGTAATCATCCATTGGTGTGGCTGCTAATATAGTTATTGTGTAAATTAGTCTTGATAGACAAAGTTCTAGTGCAAAACAGAATGAGCAACTTTGTTGTTTACATAAACAGCTAGCATGCCAACTAAAATAGAATATAAGTGGCTAATTTTGAATGCTCTGTATAGGCAGTAACCCTGGGAAGCACACAGATACCACTTACATGAACAGAGCAAGAGACACGAGTTATACTGTTACAGTTGTTGTAACAGTATGACCATTAAACAATATGAGCGAAAAATATGGGGACACAAATATTGGGTAAAACAGAACATTTTTTGATATGAATGAGTGAAACATATTTATAGTTGAAATCTGAAACTTCTCAGTCTATGGTCGTATGGTCTTACTCACTATGGTCTTAGTGAGTATGAATTCCTGCTGATCATCTGAGATTGTGATGAATATGAATTTATGAAAGGTGTGGGAAATGTAGAGAATAAGTAGTGCTGCTGTTGAAAGCTTGTTGTCATTTTAATTTGAAAACTTACTTTCTTCAGTGATACAAGCTGAATTTCCATTGGCTGGATAAAACCTAAAAGAGACTTCTTTGTCTTTCTGATAATTATTTTGGGTTTAAGAGAATATTGAGTATGTGCATAAGCATGTGTCTGAATGAGAAATGTAGCAAGAAAGAGAGAGTTAGAAAAACTAGCCCAGGAAATAAGAGTCACTCCAAGGACAAGCACTATGATGTCAGGCAAGTGGACAATGGTAAAGGATGGAGCAAACAACGAAAGAATAGAAAACATGAAGTGAAGCAGAGAGTGAGATTAGAGTGCTACAGCCCAGTTGACTCCACATAAACAACACCAAGCCTCATATGTAAAGTATTTTTCATAGAAAAATCATCACTTGCCATATAATTTTAAGTTTTGAATAACATATTGCGTCAAGAAGGGCAACTTTTGATTATGTTTGACCTTGAAATTCGTATGAAGTGATCCTGGTACAAATAAATCTTATTTTAATCGATTTTCAGTTTCATTGTTTAGTTACTGTATGTTACTGTCCATTTGTTTGACTATGACTAGACAATAACTACTAAGAATGTACAACTACTTCTGTACTTCTGAATGTACAATACGAACAATATGAGCATTACATTATAACATTACCATTAACATTAAAAGAAAAAAACAGGAGACATGAAAGAATGAACGAGTGCATAAATCAAATGTTTATTTGCTCTACAGACCAAACTGGCCTTTATTATCTGTAGCCATTTTAAATTAGGAGCAACCACTGTATTTTAACTGCGATCTGATCAAAGGTGCAACATATATGTACCATGTACAGTATTTTTTTTGTTATTCAAATTAGATTTTATAATTTCAAGAATTGAATTTACTCTCTGCCAGTAGGTGGCACTTATGGAACAGCAGCAATAAAGTGTTTCTGTCATAAACACTACTTTAAATAGGCAATACACAGAGGTAAGATGAACAGAAAATGCCATCGAAACTTTTATGAAGACAGTTAGTTCCTTTCAGAGATACATTCGTATAATCTCCCACCCTGAATTCAGTGATTAGAATAGATTTCATGCCACGCGAACAGTGATTTTTCTCTGACTGGTAGCGCATCTATTCTCTCCTCTTTGTATCCGTTTTCAGCGTGTCCCGTCTCTGGCCTCTCGCCTCTTAACGTCCTGTTTGCAGACTTTGTAATATTTCTGGTTGATGGTCCGTGCATCTCTAGTAAACAAGATTTTTAGCTGAAACCATGGTCCTTGGTGATTCATAAAATGCAAGACAATGGCTACTGTCACTTGAGCTGTACGTTTCTTGGCTAGAAGTTTGAAAGGCCTCTAGAGCTCTTATTTCTATATGACAGTATGTTTTTATGAATGTATTAATATCTGCTTGTGTGACAGTCACAAGTTTTTTATAACATCTCTGCATCTAATAAATTGGCAGGTCACTTCACACACACACACACACACACACACACATACACATGGTCTGACAGATGTGAGACCTACCTTTAAGGTAAATTAGTCCTTTTCTCTACATTTCCACCCCTCTAGGAAATAACAGTGGCACCTGCTTTGCCTCAATAAGTACAAACATTTCTGCCACAGAAATCACTTTACCATCTCTCAGATAAATCACACGTCTCTCCATGCTCTTCTATTTAGTGGCATCTTATAAACCTTTTTAAAGTTCCTCATGATGTCAGAGGAGAACCTTATAAGCTCCAACCTTTAAGTTCCATAAGATGTCACAGAACCCTTTGTAAAATATAAATGAATGAGAAGGGTATTCTTCACTGCACCTTAAAAACCTTTAATTTCAAGAGCATGTGCTGTTGTGTCTGTATGAATACCTCTTCTTGTTTTCCATGTTGTTCGGTGTGTGTGTTTTGTAAATGCACACACCCACGTGCCTACTGATGCCGTCTCAGCGAGCTCATAATGTGACCTGACAGCCTACATCCCCCAGCATGCCGAGCTCAGAGGGGGCGCATACGGGCAGTACAAACATTTCTTCCACAGAAATCACTTTACCATCTCTCAGATAAATCACACGTCTCTCCATGCTCTTCTATTTAGTGGCATCTCCGCTCTGACACAGTAAAAGCGAACATTAACTTGTTTCGTGTGGTCTGAAAGCGCATGAAATGGAGCTGAGCTGTAACCAATTGTGCTTTTGGAGTTGTTACATCGGTGTTGGTTTCCTCACACAGACGTGCCTTAGGGCGCAAAGCCGCCCCCGTGCTCTCTCCAGACGTGTTCATGACCAATGGGCTTGACACTTTATAAGATGGTAATGAAACTCACATTTCCACACTTTATGGTGTGTATTCACAATCATTACAGCCAATGCATTAAAGTGACTGAGATCGTAGGGGTTTCTGTCTTTTGGATAAGCACACATATACATTCGCTTGCATTCGATTCCATGGTAATATACAAAACCTATGCTAATAATTCAGGGCAGTCTATTCTGTTTGCTGTAAAAGCTGATGATGTCTTCTTTATTTGTTTAGAGCTCAGGGTCACAGTTGTGTGTGTGTGCAGATGAGTGTTATTGTTTGTTTGAAATCAGGATACTCTCACTCTTAAAAATAAATGTTCCACTTAGAACAGAAAGGAGATAGGACATGTTTTTTATGATATCATAGGAGAACCTTTCTGAAGTTCCATATGATGTCATATGAGAACCATTGGTAATGATGTCATAGGAAAACCATTTTAAAATTGAATATGATGTCATAAGAGAACATGTAATTTCCATATGATGTCACAGTAGAACGTGATTATGATGTCATGGGATAATCCGTAAGCTCCATATGATGTCATAGGATAACTTTTTCAAGTTTCACGTGATGTCACATGAAAACCCTTTTCAATTTTCATATATTGTCACAGGAGAATGTTTTTAAACTGACAGCCTACATCCCCCAGCATGCCGAGCTCAGAGGGGGCGCATACGGGCAGCTGTCATGGGCGTCACTCACAGTAACCACAGGGGTATAGAGCCATGGCTTCATAACTCCTTTGTTTGGAAAAGAGGGGATGGGGGAACAAATGAGAGGAGTTTGAGTGACAGTTGGGGTTGGGGGGGATGCGTTAGACGAATGCCAGGTTGTTCTTTCACTTGGTCTGGAGAGACTCAAAGTAAACAATAATATGATGTCCAGTCAAGATTAATCAATAGCAGAGCAAGCAGAGTCTGATTAAGACAGCTCTCTGCACATAGACCAGTGTCGGAATCCCTGGGAAATATTTGCCAATAAACATCAGCTTTCCTCTCATTCTCCATTCAGCTCTCTCCCTAAACTACCAATATTTTACCCTCAATCCTTGCTTTTCTTTTAGTACACCTGCTTCCCCTCTCTTCCATCCTCGTTTTTTTTTTCCCCTGGCACATTCCTCTTAGCACCCATCGGCTCAATTATGGATGTGAATTACATGTGGCAGAGAGCCTTTTAAGAGTAAAATGATTGAAAATGATTGTTCTCACTTGTAATTAGATGAGGAATGGCTACCCAGAATTTACAGTAATTCATACTGCTGTCTCTCTCGCTCTCTGTGACGGCACTTTTAGGATGTGTGTGTGAGCCTGTACATGTCTGGTTTGCTTTTTGGAGCATCTCAGTGGTCTAATTGCCATCAACAGGGGGCACAATTAAAGAAGGCTAAGCTAATTCAGAGAGTGAGAGAAAGGGAGGGAGAGAGTTTTGCCCATTTAGAAATAAATGGGACCAAATGAATGAATATTTTAAGAATGACACGATTCAAACACTTTCTGTATCGTTTGTAGCCACATTTCCATCCATCCATCCATCCATCCATCCATCCAAGGGCCAATGGACTAAAATAATTATTGACAATTAATTTCTTGTTTTTGTAATAGTTAACCTCACATTTTATTTGTTTGTTTGGTCAGTTTCAGTTTATTGATTTATTTATTGATTTTGCAAAAGAAAGCATTTTGCAAAATGATCCACTGATTTGCTTTAGTGATATCTGACCTTTTGTACAAAGGAGTTCACATGCTTAGTGCCACAAATTGCTAGCTTACTTAAAATGTAAATAATTATCTTATTTTACATAACACATTTTTACTATGTGTTTATGTATGCATTAATTAATTAATTCATTCATTTTCTGAATGTAATATGTTCAATTTTGATGGCATGTTTTGTTCACAAGTGATATTTCAGACATGTTAAGTGATTACTAAAAATCAACTATATGGCAAATCTAAGTCTCATCTAGATTTAATTTATAAATAAAATGTAAGGTCTTTATAATTTTTCGTCATCATCATGTGCACTTTTGTATTATACAGAAACACCTCTGTTTTCTGAAAATCACACAGAACAGGAAAACAGAGTCAAATCAGGTAATTGTGTTAATGGTGTTAAATACAATTACTAGTTTCACGCATATTTTATTAGCATTCTGAGTTAACATGTTAACCTCAGCAGTCCTGATTCTATTTTCAAAGCTTTCATCTTTGCCGGACACTCTTACACAGTGACTGACGCTGTTGTTCAACACAACACCATTCCTCAGTCTAGGAGGAGGCACTAAAGGCTGCAATGTATTCATAAATAAAGAATAAGGCAAAAGATACAAAGTGAGACAAAAAGAAACACTGAGGGGGAATAAAAATGAAATAACTTTCAACTTTGTCTAGTATTTTCAGGCATGGCTCACATCTCTATTCCAGCCCCTCAGCTGATGAACAAATGTTTTATATTCTAAATAAATATAGTTAAATGAATATATTCTAAATAAATATATAAATGAATATCGTTTTTATACTCAAATAGTCTAGTGCCGCTTCTCAAGATATGCACATATTAAGTGGGATTGAGATGAAATTGTTGCTATATGCTATGACAAGCCATGCTACATCTCAACTTTTTAACATTAATACTGTGAAGACAGATTATAAGCAGGGCTTTAGTGGAGAGAAGCTGTGAAGTTACATTTTTGACCTTCAGGAGAGTCATTTTTGAAAGAGAAATAGCTATATCTAATTTCAGCCCCAACAGAATGTAACCTCACTGTGTCTAGCCAAAAGGCATCCTGGTTTAGACTGTCTTTACCTCTTATAATGGGCTTTTAGCCTTTAAACGAGTCTTAAAATGACTAGGGGAAAAAAAAAATCAAGCAAGGTTTTCTACTGCTCCTTCTTCTGAAAAACTGAAACCACCAGATTAGAATTAAAGTTAAAGTCACTCAGGTCAAGTATGTTCTTCCAACTTCCAACAAAACTAACTTTACAATCTTTATATGGTTTTTAGTTGAATTGCTGCACAGTTATTGCTGTTTGGTGTTTACATTAACCACCTACTTTTTTACCTAATAAAGCAGACTCTGATCGCATGGTGACCTTGTACTGCTGCAAAATGAATGCACCGTAGCAAATATCAGTCTTCAGCATAAAAAAGGTATAATTTACAGAAATAGTGTCAGATTACCTTGATAAATTCATTTTAAAATCTAATTAAATGCAGATAATTTTGAATGAAGTATAAACGCACTGAACAGAAGCAAAACAATATTTACTTTAATTGTAATTTAATGAGTCTAAAATCTAAAAATCACTAATTTTATATTCTTAGGAAGTATTAATCAAATAGTCTTCATTAATTACAAACTTTGCATGCAGTTTGGAAATAGCTGGCTAATTCCATCAAACAACTAACAATTGGGAAGCGAAACACATGAGCACACAGAATGCATTCCGATTCGAGTAGAACAAACCACTGAAGGCAAAGTCGTGTTTGGGTCAAACAGAGACATTCCATTTTGGAGTTTGCATCAAATTACATTTACAAAACCTAATTTTATATACATAGAAAGCTTTTTAAAATGCAAGTAAAGTTTCTACTTCAATGTTTCAAAGAACTTTTGTGAAAATAAAATGTTAAATTATGGCTGAAATAGTGCTCCATTGTTATTCAGCGATATATTTCTGTGAAAATGAAACAACATACTTATTCTAACCTGTACTTATAAGATATAAAGGGAAAAGTGATCATACTAAATTTTATTACAATTTAAATGATTTAAAACTTCTTGCTCATAAATGGGTAAAACCTAGTGGTTTGAAGCAAAGTGGCAAAAATTAGTAAATATTTAAAATGATCATTAATTAGTATTTTAGGGGCTGCACTGTGATCCATAGATAGATAGATAGATAGATAGATAGATAGAAATGCTAATTCTCTTCCACATTTTAATGTAATACAAACTGAACAACTATTGATAAAGCCATTAATCCTCTCTGGTCTCATCAAAATATGACTTTACTAGTGGCGTATGGTGGACTTAAGAAATCAAGAGGCAAAGGCTTCTGTTTGTGTTTTGATTGATTTATTTATTTTGATTCATGGTACACTCATAAGAAAACAAATAATAATAATCACACAATACACTTCGTTCAATAGCGCTAAGTGCTCGCTAAACACCGACTCACTCTCAGACCATTTGAAGTCAATTTAATTTTGATTCAAAATGATTTAAAACTTCTTGCTCATAAATGGGTAAAACCTAGTGGTTTGAAGCAAAGTGGCAAAAATTTGTAAATATTTAAAATGATCATTAATTAGTATTTTAGGGGCTGCACTGTGATCCATAGATAGATAGATAGATAGATAGATAGAGATGCTAATTCTCTTCCACATTTGAATGTAATACAAACTGAACAACTCTATTGATAAAGCCATTAATCCTCTCTGGTCTCATCAAAATATGACTTTACTAGTGGCGTATGGTGGACTTAAGAAATCAAGAGGCAAAGGCTTCTGTTTGTGTTTTGATTGATTTATTTATTTTGATTCATGGTACACTCATAAGAAAACAAATAATAATAATCACACAATACACTTCGTTCAATAGCGCTAAGTGCTCGCTAAACACCGACTCACTCTCAGACCATTTGAAGTCAATTTAATTTTGATTCAAACATCAGCAAAAATGGTGACATTTGAGTGGGCGAGTAGTTTACTTTGCAATTAGTCTTTTTTTTTTTCAGCAGTTTGATCTATTCAGAATGATGTATGGGCAAATTGTAAGTGTGAGATGTGCATTGTCACATTTGTAGGTTACTCAGCCAATTATATTGAAGAATAAATATGATTCATGAGACACATCATCTCATTAACTAATTAATGTTTCAATTCTTTAAAGTGTTTTAGGCTGTCTGCTTGCAGATTTAAAAGTTGTTAGAAAATTATTTTAGTAGTGGCCATTTTACCCTGAAACAATTATTGAAAATATATGTAGAGTCACATTTAGGTTAAGATCAGGTTGCATCACTTCATAAAATTGCTTGCAAAAGCAAAGTTATTATTATTCTTTTTTATTATTATTATACACAGTAGCACGAAGGGCACAAGACAGTGTATCAATACTAACACAAGTGTTTTTGAAGAGGTTGCACTTTAGTTCTGACGGCTGAGATCTCGTCCTCTTTTTAGACACAGAGTATAAGGCTGATTGAGGTGAGTAATGCTTGTAGATCACAGAGAACAAGATATACACATACAGAACTCCCCGTTCCTGGCCCTTTGAAGGGTCTTATGTATTATTCAAGCAGAAATATGGAGCTAGTGTGCAGGGTTTAGTAGTCATGTCTGAAGATAGCATGGGCATAGCCTGGATAGAAATCATCAGACAGAAGTCTAACTGTGGGCCAGCTTTGAGTCATGAGCCAACACCCAACAGTGAATGAGAGTCAAACATAAATCGACAGTTTGTGTGTGTGTGTGTGTGTGTATTTATTTCAATGTAAAAATTTGCAATATTACAAAAAAAAAAAAAAACGTAAGAATTATTTCTTACCATCCATGAAACTGTAATTGTGTATTATTCATTTATTTACTTATTTATCTTTGTTTTTTTCGTGGATTTCTGGTTGGGAAAAACCTTTTGTGCAATGGAAAGGTTCCATGGATGTTAAAAGTTCTCCATGGAACCACAGATGCCAATAAAGAACCATTATTTTTTAGGAGTGAAGGACATCTACTCTGCCAGATTATTCCTCTATGATATTCAAACTTTTGTCAGTGAAGCCCAGTGGCTGCTATGGCACTCGCCAGCAAACTGAATTTTGATTTGATATACAGTATATCTGAGAAAACATCTCCAGGGCAAAATGCAACATGTCACTCACATAGGGCTCTTCATTCTCGGTGGATTTGCTTCGACACTTCCTACATTAACATAATAGGTAACGAACACATACTAATTATCAAGTCTGGAATCATTAGATACAAGAGTTTAGGTTTGGATTAGCTCATTTATTTGAGTAAATGATGGCTGCAAATTGCAAAGGAACTCTGGGAATTGTAGTGTCTTAATGACACATTGTTATATTGAGTGCATCTGTCCATATGCAGAGCTGTGGAGGAGTTTAAGAGGATAAGAGGAATAAACCAGAACAAAACCCTACGGCTTGAATATGCCATGATGCTTTATTCTGATGTTTGTTATGCAACTGGAGTTTTGCCACAGGTCTTTGTGAGTGTGATTTCAGTTTTGGAGACCTATCTGCATGTCTGAGTGTGTTTAAAAGATGTGTATTTGACAGCTGTGTGACTGAGTAGAATTCTATTCATAGCTACAAGCATATTAATAACTAACCTCACATAGCCGGACTTTTGACCATCAGTGTAAAGTCTGACCCACTTTTTTCCCCCCCAGCCCTTAGCCACTATGGAATGTACAATGATTCATTTATGTAACATATCATAAACACTGGCCTGTTAAATAGTCAAGTACTTTTCTAGGTGAGGAGTGAAAATGAATAGTTGAGTGGTTTTGCGAATAAAACTGAAAATATATTTTTTGGTAACACTTTAGAATAATGGTCCATTGTTAACAAGTAACTACACTCTTAAAAATAAAGGTGCTTCACGATGCCATAGAAGAACCTTTTTGTCTAAATGGTTCCATAAAGAACCTTTAACATCTGAATTTTTTTTTAGTAATTATCAAATATCTAATAAGGAACTACCTTTGTCCTAAATTTGCTACTACTTACTGCTTAGTTAATCTTGCTTCTCTATTAGTTAATAGTATTAAGTTAAGTGTTAATGTAGTACTACCTATTACTTCCTGCATAGTTACTTGTTAACAACGGACCATTATTCTGAAGTGTTACCTATTTTTTTACAATTTTAAATTTTTTTAATTACTTTTCACTTGATGATTGTACCATATGAAATGTTTAGGGCCACTAAATATAAACCTTTGTTAAAATTGGTCTAAAGTTTTAATGTTTTAACCTTTTTCTTCTTCTCTCACTGACCCTTTAAACAGTGCAGAATACATTTTGTGATTCTGCACTATTTGAGAAAAAAAATGTTGGTTATGAATAAATGATAAGACAGCAAAATTGAGAACAAGAGACGTGTGAACCAAATTTATGATCTTTAGTCTGACTACAGAATATTTGTAAGACACAGGTTAAGATGTACATTATGCATGCTTTATGACGTGGAATAGGCAGTATGTCATAGTTGAGAGCCATTTAATCATTAGCAAGGTTATGACCTAAAATACACATCAGATTTGGGTTAGAATATGGTGGCCAGGGACAAGAGTTAAGGAAAACCGAATCTGTTGACCTGGCCTGCCTCAAATCGTATGTAACTTTTTTTTTTTTACAGTGTTCCGACTGTCAGCAGCTTTTTGGCTGATTGAGTATGTTGAATCTGCAGTGGGCAGTTGGTGAGACAGATCACTCTGGGGTGTGTTTCCCGTATAACGACGTAACTTACTGATTAACCACCATAGTAGTACGACTCATTGTTGTTGAAATGAGCTAGCTAGTCACAACCATTTCCCGAACACAGTCGTTTGAACCACATTAGTTCAACAAAATATGGCCGTAGTTAATGGACGTCACACACATGTGGTGGAGTAATAACTTCTGCTAATTAATTGATTCGAGATCTCTGAGATGCTGCATTGAGCATGGCACCTAATGACTAATTTACTATTTTTTTTGTTCCCTGTCATTTTGCTTTATTTGATATTTGATTCATCGGGGGTTTCCCTCTTACGTCATACTCCGGGGTTCCCGTACGCTTTTATGCACATGTGCATTCTTCAAAAACGGCGCCTATTGAGGACGCGCTAAAATATATAGATTCAAATGTATATATATATATATATATATATGTTAGTGCTGGGCAACGATAATTGTTTTTTAATCACGATTAATCACATGATTTTTGTGCGATTAATCACGATTTATCACATTGTTATGCGCAACATTCAATAATGAATTCAAAAGTAGTGTTGCACACTTTTATTTTAAAAGTACTGCTGTATGAACAAAAGTGCAATAACATTTGGTTTGCAAACACTTAAAAAAAATAAGGTGCTTTTCTACAGCAGTATTCCTTCACATAGTAGCAGTTAAAACATTTCTTGTAAATCTCAACTTTAACATTAATGTAATCAAATTAATATCTCCTTTTCATACAACTTGTGTAATCTTCTTGTGATGGTGCATCTTGAGGGAGGCTCATACGTGCCATCATTTGTTGTGATCCTAAGAACGCTTACCTATTTTTGATGGACGCTGCGTCCAAGCCGCACAGTAGATACAAAATAAAAGCCAACAAATCCTGTCAATTTCAAAATAAACACCCTGCGCAGACTCCCGATCGTATTTCACATATCCTTGTTAGGAGGCCAGAAATGGTATGTGAAATATAGAAAAAAGATAATTGAGAATGTATTTTAGACGACTATACACAGCTACACATATTTTATCCTTGTCGTTCATAACTGGACTTTTAAATTATATTAACTTTGTAGTCTACAGCACAAAAAAGTAGGACATAGCAATAAATGCAACTATAAACAGAATCAAACCGGACAATGCTGCCAAACCGGACAGCCATGTTAGAACACAAATAATCAAGACAAACCATGTCGGATAGGCAAATCATGTGGTCTCGCGAATCCTGTCGCTTCGCTTCTGAAATGCTCCTGGTAGAGTTGGCACTGCGTGGAGGACGGAACGGAGCCGTAACGTGCCACAGATGCGTGCAGTGTAAATAAGGGGTTGCACCGTGTCTACACCGGATGTGACAGGACTGTCTACACTGGATGTGACAAAGCGACCGTTAAAATTCATCATTTGAAATTTGTGTCAGTACGTCATATATAGAACGAGGCAGCAGTTTAATGTAGGGAATTTGTTGTGTCGCACCGCGCCGCATTCAGTGTAGACAGCATCACTGATTATAATGGGTCCTATAGTAGGCTATTTTGTTGTGTCAAGCCACGCCGCTTTCGTCCGGTATTTACACTGTGTTAAGCCCACCCCAAATGCTCTCATTGGCATTAACGCACGATAAAATAATTGTCGGCGTTAATTTATTAACACGTTAACCTAATGCCTAATTTACTATTTTTTTTGTTCCCTGTCATTTTGCTTTATTTGATATTTGATTCATCGGGGGTTTCCCTCTTACGTCATACTCCGGGGTTCCCGTACGCTTTTATGCACATTTGCATTCTTCAAAAACGGCGCCTATTGAGGACGCGCTAAAATATATAGATTCAAATGTATATATATATATATATATATATGTTAGTGCTGGGCAACGATAATTGTTTTTTAATCACGATTAATCACATGATTTTTGTGCGATTAATCACGATTTATCACATTGTTATGCGCAACATTCAATAATGAATTCAAAAGTAGTGTTGCACACTTTTATTTTAAAAGTACTGCTGTATGAACAAAAGTGCAATAACATTTGGTTTGCAAACACTTAAAAAAAATAAGGTGCTTTTCTACAGCAGTATTCCTTCACATAGTAGCAGTTAAAACATTTCTTGTAAATCTCAACTTTAACATTAATGTAATCAAATTAATATCTCCTTTTCATACAACTTGTGTAATCTTCTTGTGATGGTGCATCTTGAGGGAGGCTCATACGTGCCATCATTTGTTGTGATCCTAAGAACGCTTACCTATTTTTGATGGACGCTGCGTCCAAGCCGCACAGTAGATACAAAATAAAAGCCAACAAATCCTGTCAATTTCAAAATAAACACCCTGCGCAGACTCCCGATCGTATTTCACATATCCTTGTTAGGAGGCCAGAAATGGTATGTGAAATATAGAAAAAAGATAATTGAGAATGTATTTTAGACGACTATACACAGCTACACATATTTTATCCTTGTCGTTCATAACTGGACTTTTAAATTATATTAACTTTGTAGTCTACAGCACAAAAAAGTAGGACATAGCAATAAATGCAACTATAAACAGAATCAAACCGGACAATGCTGCCAAACCGGACAGCCATGTTAGAACACAAATAATCAAGACAAACCATGTCGGATAGGCAAATCATGTGGTCTCGCGAATCCTGTCGCTTCGCTTCTGAAATGCTCCTGGTAGAGTTGGCACTGCGTGGAGGACGGAACGGAGCCGTAACGTGCCACAGATGCGTGCAGTGTAAATAAGGGGTTGCACCGTGTCTACACCGGATGTGACAGGACTGTCTACACTGGATGTGACAAAGCGACCGTTAAAATTCATCATTTGAAATTTGTGTCAGTACGTCATATATAGAACGAGGCAGCAGTTTAATGTAGGGAATTTGTTGTGTCGCACCGCGCCGCATTCAGTGTAGACAGCATCACTGATTATAATGGGTCCTATAGTAGGCTATTTTGTTGTGTCAAGCCACGCCGCTTTCGTCCGGTATTTACACTGTGTTAAGCCCACCCCAAATGCTCTCATTGGCATTAACGCACGATAAAATAATTGTCGGCGTTAATTTATTAACACGTTAACTTGCAACAACCGACTGTGCTTACAAGGATACTTGTCAAGACAGCCATTGGTATTCACCTGCTGTCTGAGAAGGCTATCTGTTTGTGCACTTCAGGTGTGTGAGTGGTGCGCATAGAAACGCTCTATCACAGTGCGTGAGTACCGCATTGAGATGTCTTGGGCTTAAATGGCTTAAAATTACTTTAATGTTGATTTAAAGAATTACTTAATTATGCCTTTAACACGTGAGAATGAAAAACTTTCTCGAGGAAGCAGCACTGGCCTGATCGTTAAGATAGTTTTGGGGGCTAAGGTGACAGATAGGGGGGCTGAAACCCACCTAAAAAGGGTTTAGAACCGCCCCTGGTATAGCGTGCGTAATTATACTGAAACATAAATATATAACCAGTTTACCTGATTCAATGTGATGGCTGAGCCTGTTTCTGAGATAACAACATGCCAATCCGTGGTTGGATTTCCGACACGGCTAATCGTATATCATCTTACACTGTCAATAAGCGTGACCAGGGTTGCCAGGTTTTCACAACAAAAGCCGCCTAATTGCTACTCAAAACTAGCCCAAAACTACAAAGCGCGGCAAGTGTTAAAGTAGCCCAATTCCGCGGGAAAACCGCGGACTTGGCAACACTGACTCGAGCCAACTCTGCTCTAACTGTCGACTAGCAGTGAAACTCAAAACGGCCCCTCGCGGATGGCTAAAGAT
>NW_015640446.1:392081-395519 GCF_001515625.1 Sinocyclocheilus rhinocerous | reverse complement strand
TCTGAAACGCATCGATTTTTACAAAGCTCATCGGTCTGAAAAGCGCGGTGCGCCCTGATTGGCCAGCTATCTAGTGCGTTGTGATTGGCCGAATTCCTCAAGCGTGTGACGGAAATGTTACGTCCCTTACCAGGTTCTGGAAACTTTCCCCCATAAAATGTGCTGCACACACTCGAATATTTGGGTTGCACTGTTCTGGAACAGTGTTGTAAATAAAACTTAAGCACTGATTTCTAGTTGTGTCCTCTATTGGAAGGCAAAACAAAGTAGTTTGGCTTTCGCAACGAAACACACAGCGTCTCCACGACACGGCAGCGGCGGCAACAATACTACAGCGAGAATAAAAGTTATGCCTTTTTTTCTTTGCATATACATTTGGGCGGTGTTATGCAAATCTTCCCACACAGTGACGTAGATGTGTGGGGGCATGTTTGAACGAGGCGTTTTAGGAAGGCATGGTTGAGCGTTCACTTTTATAAAGAATATCTCTTTGGGTTTGAGACTTTAATCTTTGCGACTTTACGGGTCTTCTGTATGCACAGACAGCTTTTAACACCCCAAAGAAATTGCATCTTATGACCCCTTTAAATAGAATGGAAGACATAGACTGTACTACATGTTAGCTTGCTTATTGTGCCCAAGAGCATAATTTATTTAAGTCCATATGTCTTAATAACAAGAAACTATGCATCTAACCACAGGTGGGGAACTGTAGTTCCAACCACGTAAGTTTGTGACACTGTTTTTGAATGTTCGTTTGAAATATGGTTTCGGGAAACACAGAATCATTGAACTATGTTGGTAATGATGGAACTTGCGACTATAGTTGGCTAACGATGCTTTTGGGAAATGCACACTTTATTGGCTGTTTATCTTAGCGCTAAACACTGCATGAGAAGAAGTGAAAATGATGAAAGCGATCAAATGACGGAGAGGACTCACTCATAAAACCGTTACGTCATCTTATCTGAGCATCCCAATACATGTGTATATTCTTAACTTGACTGGAATGACAAGTATTCCACTAGCTAATGTAGATAGCTATTTTCTCAAGCGCAGAACCTATGTGCTAGTTAGATTTTGGCTGTAGTTATCGCAGTGTTTAGGTGCAAATTCAGAAGCTAAAACATGAGGTACGAGACAACACAATCAGCTTTCATCAGCTTTCTTTGTTTTTGGTTTGGTGTGTCACAGCCTTAAAGGAATAGTTCACCCAGAAAAAAAAATTCTGTCATCATTTACTCACCCTCAAGTTGTAGAATGTTGAAGAATGTTGGGAACCAAACAGTTGACGGTAGCCATTAGCATTTTCGATACAGAATGTTTGCTTACCACCATTCATCAAAATGTATTCTTTCGTGTTCAGCAGAAGAAAGAAACAACTTTTCAATTTTTGGGTTAACTATCCCTTTAAGAGATTTCAGAAGTCATTGTGATTTGTTGGTTGTATGTCCTCTTATGTCAATGGGATATCAAGTGATCAAAAACTTGGCATTGTTGCTCTAATTTTTTACATTGTCTCTATTAGAGACTTTTGTTTACTTGGATGATGTAGTTATTCTGGAATCTGGCTGGTGAGTGCAATGTTGTGTTTACAGGTAGAACAGAGTTAATCTAATTGGACTGAAGGCTGACACATTGATTAATATAGTTGATGAATGCCAGCAGCAGGGGTGGTGTGTGTACACACGCGCGCGAGGACGCGCAATTGCAATGAAATTAGTCAGGATAATCTTGCCTCATCGCTTTGAATTACTACTGTGATTGTGTTCCCTTCTTACTGTTCTTACATTTAAAAGTCATAAATATAAAAAGGTACTTGTGTTCGTGAAACATTAGATGTAAATTACACACTCTTGCATGACTTGTACTTACAATTTTCAAAAATATGTAATATCTAAGTTTTTTTTTTAATATATAAACAGAATACTTGCACTCTTACTCAATTTTATTCCCATTCCCAAGGCCAAAATGTATTTTAATAATTTTTATGCGGCTTATAATTAAATTTTGATATACGTTTATTATAACATTGTTATAAATTATTCATTACAATGTATTAATATCACTATGATTTAGAAGGCTTCATTGCTCTTTTTATTTGGCATAATTTCTGTATGTATCCTTTTGATACGGTGTGTGTTCATGTATGGTTTTATCTCCTAATTAAGTGGCATTACATAGACCCCACCACAAGTCTTTTAGCCCTTGAGAACAGAACAGAAAGGCTTACGTTATGTATTCGGTTGAAATGTCAGTGGATTTTAGCATTGTGTGTTCTTGCGCTAATAAGATTTCTTTTTTATATTTCAGATTTCATTAAATTGAGCAATCCGAGGTGAGAGAATTAGGCAAATATTGGAAAAGAGATTGTACAGACGGGCTTTCCGCCAATAAAAACATTATGAGAGAATCATTTCACCTGGGAGAAGGTAAATATTCACACACTCCAACCACATAAAGTTGGATAGGGGAAAGAGATGATAGACAGATCGATAGGGAGATGCATGGACAGACAGACGAAAGCAGGAGTGAATATGTACAATTGGAGAAGGAGTGGGAGGCATGGACTAGGGATGGAAAGAAGAGAGGAAGAGAGGAGAAGAGAATGAGAATGAGAGGTTTGGATGAATGATGAATGTAGGAGGAAAAAGGTGGGCTGTGAAATGGAAGAAAGAAAGAGATGTAATGTTGGGCAATTTTAAGTTTTAGCAGCTTTCAAGTTTTAAAGGGGTCATATGATGCTGCTAAAAAGAACATTGTTTTAGCGTCTCCCTGACATGGCAGCATCAACACTACTGCTGTTTCTGAAACCACGCCTTCTTTCTTTGCGTGCACGTTTGGGCGGCATTATGCTAATATTTCCACATAGTGATGTAGATATGTGGGGGCGTGTTAGAATGAGCCGTTTTAGGTAGGTGTGGCTGACTCTGAACTTTTATATAGAATATCTCTTTGGATTTGAGACTTTAGTCTTTGCAACTTTACAGATCTTCTTTATGCACCAAGAGCTTGTAACACTCCAAAGAGAAAGGAAAAAATGAAATTGCATCATATGACCCCTTTAAGAGGTTTTATATGGGAATATCAAAGGTTTGATTTTGCATTGAGACACTTGGAGGAAAATGTATGTGAATTTAATGAATTGGACTTTCAATTGTTGTGTTGGAATTAAAATGGTAAATCTATCTATCTATCTATCTATCTATCTATCTGTCTGTCTGTCTGTCTATCTATCTATCTATCTATCTATGACATTTACATAAAAAAATATGTTGCTCACAATAATAGTATAAATAGGGCAAGTACAAATCTGAAATACTACGTTAAAAATGACAAATTAATTACAAATGAATATGATATACACCTACACCCTGTCAAACACACACACACACACACACACACACACACACACACACACAAAGTGTTCATTCGCTC